>NW_007579170.1:180723-190279 GCF_000690725.1 Stegastes partitus
CATCATAAGCCAGGGATTTTCATTAGCATCTTGTTACTGCTCAACAGCACTGCAATTACTTCTTAATTGGAGCTCATTTTGAACTTATTTATGGAATAATAATCAAGACTCCATGCCACTGAGCCAGGAAATAGGTGAAAATTGGTGCATATATGAATGCCAATAGTTGACTGAGGCTGAGAGAAGCCTTTTCTAGGTATGATATCAGCTTCTGTCAACACTAAAGCAGATAAACAAGACATAGAGAAAGTATACAGCCATGATAGCCAATGCTACTGCAGTAATGTTCAACAGTTAGCCTCTTAAGTTCATGTATTCGCATGTTGGCATTTCTAATTAGCACCAAACACAAAGTACAGCTAGTTTTGTAGCTTTTAGGTCATATATTGAAGTATATAAGTAATGGGACTAGAGGGAAATTCAAGGGACCACAGCGATCAGAATTTGTGCTTTTGGAGGTCGTGACAATCTGTACCTAATTTTGTGCCAGTTTAGATAGAAGGGTGGATGGATGGATGGATGGATTGTGGAAATGAAGGGTCAGATGTTCACCAAAATCCTCATCTTAATATCTGATTAAAATTCCACGACAATCTCATTTATATTTTACAGTTTGTTCTGAAGTGGTGGAACAAACAAGCAACAAGCAGACCCCCACTGCCCCTCTGAGTGCATCGCATTCTTCAGCTACTGTAATGAGTAATACATTGTTAATGCCCACGATACAACCGGGTCAAACAGTCCTGTCTCAGACGCAAACCCCTGCTGTCCTCAGGCCTTGCTATCTGCGTCAGCTCAGAGGTTGATTATGTGTGACATTAGATTCCAGTCGAAAGATTAATTGTACCGCGGATGTCATCAAAGGCTTCTTGCAGGGGGAATTCTCCGACCCTCCAAACACAACACATAACTATAAAAATAATATGACAGTCATACCGATGCACTTGCAGAGAGAAATGGCTAGGCCTTCACAGGGCTCTGTTTTGAATGCATTCTATAGATCACGCAGGCAGAGCAAGAGGCAGAACCAAAACATCCAAGTCTCTGCCCTTGGGTGCCTGATGTGATGGTTTACCAGCTGAGACAGCAGTCAAGCATTTACAACTAAAACCACAACTGCTTTCATCAACTGAGTTAGCATAAGTTAACTTTACCACAGCAGCAGGTATTTGTATTTGACCTACAGTGTCTCGTATAAGTCATCTGTAAAAGCAGTCGAAATAATACCAGAATAGACAAGTGGACGTGACGGCTCGTGCTCAGTGACTGTGAGGGCGGACCCACAACGAAAAGGGAGGCAGGAGGAAAGAGGCTAGAGTTATAGGTTTTATTTACAAGGGGGGGGGAAATAATGCTCCAAGCTTTTCAAGAGTTATCTTAAGGAATGGTTAAGATCAACTCAAACCTGTGAGCACATGTCATAAGAGCTTGGATTGGCACTATAGGGCATGTGCAATATAAATTATTCTGTTTTAAGTTTTTAATGCACGATGGCACTTTATAACAGTTCTTAATGAATATATATATTTGATGAAATGCAGCAGTTTATGGTCATGAATTGCTCCTGTCTGTCCTGTGTGTGTGTTTGCTTCTATGTGTGACCCCACTGTTATGTTCTTGTCCAGTTTGTAATGTTTGTAATATTTGATCCCTTTGCTTTTTACTGGGACTTTTATGTTAACGTCAACCTGTCCAGGGACTGCAGATGGAAATTAGCCAATGGCTATAATCTGGCATATTTACATATGATACACATGTTCATTAACATGTATTGTCCCTTTTCAACAATAAATAAATAAAATAAATAATTAGCTTTTCCTTGAATATACTGAATTACTTAGGTTAGGGTCCTGGTCCGCTGTCTAAGAAGTCCCACAAATCCGTCATCAGATTGGCTGGGGGGACGATTTGTTTGTGATGCATGAATCTAAACCTACTCAGAAACTAATCTGACCAGCGTGAGCGCCCCATGCCTCTGCAGGAAATCTCCAGTCAAACACTGTGAAAAGCTTGTTCATCACCTAATGAAACGTTGTCATTGCATGTGTGTGAAGAATGGGATGTGCTACGCTGGGCGGACAGATGGCTGAGTTCACTAAGCCGCCCTGACAACTCCATCAATCGTTGCGATTGCATCACCATCCATCAGTAGTGAACAAATACCTTTTTTTTGTTCATCCCACCAAAGAAATTTCATGACCATTCTTTCAGGGAACAAGCCTAGTTTGTCATCGACTACCAGGCCCAGGCACTGGTTCTAGGTAGCTGTGGCGTAACAGCTGACTCAAAGCAGTTTTGTTCCACTGACAGCGAAACCTCAGAAATCTGAGAGAAACAATAAGAATGAAGGGAGGGGCTGTTGAGACAGAGTGGTTCAACTGGCTGCCGAGTGAAAGGTAGGCAAACATCACATTTTCCCACCCTCAGTTTGTTTTTTTTTCCCCACTGCATCACTGCTGAAGTCCAGAATCCTTAAAAAAAAATCACCTCTCAAATGTTTCATAAGAGCACTGAAGCACTGCCACTGTTTTAAGATGGTGAAAATTATTAACTTGATTCAATCTGCTCTAATAAGGTTCTAGCACAGTTGGGTAAGGGGGCATGCAGAGTGAATAGTGCAGCTTCAGGACTGGGAAAGGGTTGTCTGATTTTAAATTGTCCTGATAAATTGATCTCTTTGAATTACGCCTGCGCTCACACAGGATTCTGCTCCATTGGGCAGAGTAGTGTGCAGGGATTTCGGCTCGCTCTATATAATGGTACTATTTTCCACTTTCATTCAACATACTTGACGCATGTCTGTCTTTCTCTACTCTCTCAGTGCCAGAATAATAAACTTGTTCTGCAATGGCGATAGGACCTGTCACCCCCGAGAAGGGATCAGACAGCACATACATACATCTGCATCGTGAGTTTTTCAGTAAGATCTAATAACGACGAATTCTTTAAGTGCAGCGAGAAGCAACTCTGCTAAAGTGAGCAAGAACCTAGTTTAGACTATTTGTTTTCACAGAGGAAAGCATGCAATCTTGAAATTGGGTATACAATTTGCAGGAAGTAAAGGTGCAGCGTTCTTTCGACTTTACTTTTTTTAAAATGTGTGTACAAGTAGTGAAGTCGAGCATATGTGCCAAAGAAAGAAATAACAATTGAAATGTCGACAACTTGGCATGATTTGGGGTTTATTGGCTTATTTAGTCATTTATTCAATCTGGTTTTTCCGTGTGTTACTCCTCCCCTCTGTGGTTCTCCTGCCTCTGGATTTTCTCCGAGCCATCCTCATGCATATTCTCCCATGTTACCCCATTGTTCTTTTCTGGATTGTCTCTGCTGTTTTGTGCCACAGCTTTCCAGCATTGTGTTTTCCTGCATGGACCCTGCTTTGTATTTACATCTTTCCCGTATCATGGATTCTGCCTCAGCTTGTTTGTTTGTGTTACCGTGTGCCAGTTTGCTGATGCTAAAGCGGACCCTCCTGTTTTTTGACCTGCCTTCTGTTTTTTGACTCTCTTTGCTCAACTGTTACAGCATATGCTTAGCAAAAATGGACCCTAGATTCCACATGGAGGAGCAACCCGGAGTTTGCAAGCTTGTTCCTGAGTTGGTGCTTGAGTTGGTTGATGTCTTCACTGCTCCTGGGTTGGCCGACACTGTACCTGCGAGCCAGTCCCGAACTCTGCCACACAGTCGATGCTGCAGTCAGCCTCCATCCATCCATCCATCCATCCATTATCTATACACCGCTTAATCCTCACTAGGGTCATGGGGGGGCTGGACTCTATCGCAGGGCTACACTTAGAGACAGACAACCAAGCACACTCACATTCACACCTACGGACAATTTACAATCACCAATTAACCTCAACATGTTTCTGGACTGTGGGAGGAAGCCGGAGAACCCGGAGAGAACCCACGCTGCACGGGGAGAACATGCAAACTCCACGCAGAAAGATTCCGGTCCCCACAGGGACACGAACCGGCGACCTTCTTGCTGCGAGGCAACAGTGCTACCAACTGCGCCACCCTGCAGCCTGCAGTCAGCTCCTTCATAGTTAAATCTCCTGGCCGAACTCCACATTGTTACAGAGTCAGACATCACTACAGATCTCTTTCTAGATCCAAAGTCTGTATCTGTTGTCTCCAGCGCCCTCCAGCTACTGGGCCATCCACCCAAGGCCTCCGATCTGTCTACACTCCAGTCACTTGGCCACCTGTTCTTCCTCCAGACCCTTGCCACACAACCCAGCTTCTGTCAAACTCTTTGGCTGTTTTATCGGGACATTGGGAAGTCGTCCTTCACAGGGGGATTTTCCATAATATTGATAGAAAGAATAAATCTGTTGTGGCGCTATGTTCTGGACAGGACTTTCAACACTGACCTCAGCACAACTAACCACATCCATTTAAGGTGTCTTCACCTGCCAACTATCATGAAGACAGTCACAAACATGACTGATCGCTCACAGACTCACTGCTGCTGATGTAACACCTGATTCTCAGCGCTATTGTTGTATGTTTTGTGGCTCACTGATTCAGAATGTCATGCTCTCAGTGTTTTAATGGAGCACAGTGGGACAATTCTGACAACTGTCATTACGGGATTTAGAGTTGCTATGCTACCTAGTAATCAGAGCGTTTATCATTGTTTATCGCTGTGGGCTCCCGTTTGTTAAACCTGCTACCACATGACTGTAGCACACATACAGGACACTTGCACACATATGTTTCCTTTATGATTTATATTATAATGTTTGTACAGAACATAAATTACATCCAAGCAGCAACAATCCCCAACAGGGCCCTTCGAATGTCCATTGGTCATCCTCTTAAAGTATCAGGTGTCTACTGCAGTGTGTTTTGCTATTTTTACCACCGTAAGGGGTGATTTGGAATTTGACAAACTTTTTAAAGCAGATTGGGACTCTGAACATAATTCAGTTTTCTCAGATGCTGGAGCTCACATGTGCCTAAAAATGACAACATCTCAGGAGATGTTATCCTGTCTATACAGACGTAAACACAACAAGTAATCTCCTAGATAAGCGTCAGCACTTTGGTGAATGAGTGTAAATCATGACCCAGGACACTTTAATGCCTTCTGAAAGCATTTCTTCCTGCCTCTTACTGTTCTCATGGATCAGTTTTCAGGTGGTTCATGAGCCGGCATCACTATCACCTGTTCATCCTCAATCTTGCTGTTGCTTGAGTCAGACCTCTAAACGCTGTAATTAGTGTACACAGAAGTTTAATTGACACTTAGTTATACTTTAACAAAATCAAGGCTCTACAGTCACACTAGAAGCTCTGTGATGCTGTAATGTAAAGAAAGAAAAAGAAACCCTGTTGTGTGACCGCCCTGGCTGGACTCTCGTTCGCTGTTGGAGGTGCTGAGTCCAGCCGCTTGCTGTGCTGTCTGCTGGGCCCGGTTCTTCTGCCTTGCTGGTCTGGATTCATGTTTGCTGTGGGGCTCTGCCTGCCCTTGATCAGTGACTGAATGCACCAGGGAGGTAGAGTATAAAAGTCAGGCTTCTCAGTATGTCGCTCTCTCTCTACTGGCAGCCGGGCTCTGGACATTCTTTGGTTTTTGGCTCAGTTTTTATTCCTTTTTGTTGTTTGCACCTCACAGCACAAGTTCTGCACACATGGTTCTTAATGTACCACGCACTAAAAGCTGTCAGCGATCTCTTAAAAGTTGAGATTTTTGGTTATTTGCTTAAATAAAACTTAACGTCCTTTAGTTGTTGTTGCCAGATCAGGCCGGCCATAAAAACAGACAAACATAACTATTGGATATCGTGACATTTTAAATTGGCAATGAAGCCTCATAGGGAGTCATGGGACTTCCAAATTTGACAAAACTGTCTGCACAAGTTGTCCGTCCAACAGTTGTCAAGACATTTCTCTTGGAACAAAAAAGAGCCAACCTGCTTTTGATGCCAGAGGAAAAATCCAGATATCAAAGGCAGTGGTTGTCATCCTCTGAGAACCATGATTATCTGTAACAATGATGTGGTGAAGATTTGCAGAGAAGAAAACAAGACGTGGTTTAAGAGAAGCCAGCTTGTGGTTGGAAGTAGTTACTGGCCATGGACAGTGATGCCTGGGCAGAGTTTACACGCTCTGTGACTCTGAACAAAACCAGCCAATTCCTGAATGCATCCTTACCACTGAGTAGCACTGACAAGACTAATAAGACACGATTATTATACCAATATGATGACTTTGCAGTTACTGCATTTCTTCTGAACACACCTTTGGCACAAAGCTGGCATCTGCTTTCTGCTGAAGGCATCAACCGCTGCTCAAACCCCCAAATGATCACAATACTACCAATAAGTGCTAAAGTGACATTACGAAAACACATTATAAAGTCATGTGTGTTTCTGACTGCCACAAACTTCTGTTTTCACATTCGATCTCTGAGACATTGTGTTTTATTTAGATTATACTTGGCCACCATAGAATAGAAGACTTTTTTCTCATATTGGACACATTCACGTGGCTCCGAAGTGAGTCGGCTCACGTCATCATTTTTATTTTTTTGACTCAGAAGAAGTCCAGTTCACTTCATCAGATATTTTTCCAGCATGTTGTGATCTGTTTTAGTTGTAATGGACTGATTTCCAGAGAAAAGTACCAAACTTTGAAATGTTTCCAATTCTGCTTTTGCCATTACAAATCTTTAAAAAAAAATGTTAAACATTTTTTTTAAGAGGAAAGCTTAATTTTCTAAATACACTGCAAAACTATGGACAGCAGTTTAGTTGCATTGACTGATTTTCTCAGTTCAAATCCAGTTTTATTTGTATTAACTTAGTTTAATATAACATTTTTAGTTTTCATTGTCAGACGACCTTCAAACTTAAACACGAGTTCTTCTAAACTTTCAGTCTTTTGCCTTAAATTAACCAGACTTCAGACAGTGAGTTCAAGAAGAAACTCAAATGAAGGAGGCGTCTTTGGCATGGTGTGCACAGTCAGGAAAGCTAAAGCACGAGTTAGTGTTTCTGATTGAACTTTTGCCAAGATACATTTCTCGTTAAAGAAATGTGATCAGAATACAAAGTCATCTCAGCGTGCATTGTTTGGGAATTAAACCTCTCTGGAGACACGATAGAAACTTACTGCGCGTCAAAGCTCATGTCAGATAATGAAGGTCAGACATGATGCCAGTCTCCGGCCATAATTTGACTCTTATTTACATCTGAAACACTGCGGCTTTGACTTTGTCGGCTTTGCTTATCTTAAACAAAGAAGAATCACCTTTTCAATTTGACTTCATTTAAATACTGTGAGTCTCTGGAGTGAGCACGTGTCTGGATGATGATTAAAAAAAGGAGAAAGATAGGAGTTGATGGAAAGAAATAGTCAGGGAAGAGACTGACAAGAATGAGTACACAGTGAGTGTGTTTCTGTGTTTGTTTACTGGTTTGTTTTGGTCCTAAACAGCAGCTTCTATTTCTCCTTTCTCTTAGCAAAATGCGTCTCACCAGATGTCTCGCAAAAATGTTCTCTATGTTGTCCTCCATTCAGAGGTATTCAGCAAAAGCTATGAATTCATTTATTATCAGGTAGACCCTGTTTGGTTCCTAATTAATTTCTTTTTATCTAATAAATATTTTTATACTGCTGTTCATTTAAGGCGTCCTCTGTGTGTCCATGTGTCTCTGACGCCCATGCATCTTACACCTGGGCCTTCAGTGGCGTCCTCCTTACATCAACCCACCTGTCATTATGACGCCACGACTATAGAAATGAAATGAAATGAAGAGAGCAGACGATTGGAAATAAAGTTAAAAGATTACTGGTAAAAAAATTAAAATGTAAGTCAGTGATTCTGTTAGAGTTTAGGCCAGCAGAGAAGGCCTTGCTGGGCCCCACTGCTGACACCACTGCTTGTGTGATTTTCCTCATTATTGTATAAAGTGTTCAGGCTGTCAGTGAAGCTCTTTAATTTATATTCTCTGCCCACTTTGCGCCTACAGCGGCAGCTTATGGCGTCACATCGACAGGAATCTGAAATAAAGTCCGCGTCGGGGTTTTCTCCTGTCATTAGAGACACCTGCAGACTGACAGACATGATGAAGCAGCTGAACTGCCAGACGATCCGATAATCCGACGGATTCCCAGATTATTGTATGTGTACAGTTCACCTGGAGATGCTGATACACACCAAACTGCTTCTTCTGTCCTTTTACTGCAGGAGAACGGACACTTTTCACCTTTTCTCAATTCACATTAGACTGGGCATATTTTTTTCTTTTTTGTTTTACTGTGTGTCGTTTCTTGATGAGCACATTGAATCTAACAAGAAATCAATCATTTATTTTTGGTTAGAAATTCAGCTTCATTTCTGACACTGTGATAGGAGTTGTACAGCCTGCGAAGCTTTAAACATTAGATAAACTTTACAGCCTTCATAATTCTCCACAAAGAGCTAATATAGTCTTCGTTTAATGCCAGAGGAGGTTAAAAAACTCAACACATGCCCAGAAAAAAAGGGCGACTCCTCATCAGTGTTTGTACGGTTTGACTGAATGGATGGATTGATGGATGGATGGATGGATGGACAAGCGTACACCACACCTCTCCTCCGCTCTCTTTTGTCACAGATTTGCAAGTCACCTGCTAATACAAACATTCCTTAGTCTTTTAAGCCAGCATGTCACCAGGAAGTCAAACTGTCGGACAGTAGTCATCCTCCGATTCTGACGGACAACATTTGCACATTTACGATTTATTGAACCAGAAGCGGACTGACTCTCAGTTCAGGTAAGTGATGAATTATATCAGCACAACATATTGTAACTGATGAGTCTTTTCTTTCTTTCTTTTGTATTATTAGTTGATTTGTGATTAAATATGAATGTGTACCACAGTAATTAAGTGCACACTATAGCCAATAATTACAATATTAAAAAAATCATCATCATTGTCTTTTTTTAATTAAGTACAGTGGTGTAGTCTACGTGATACGTAGGCAAATAGAAAAGTTCCAGAGTTTCCGTTAATCCTATCAACAAATATGGGAATCGTGCAAAAATAATAATCATAAAATAATAAAAATAAATCTGCATAACCACTTAAAAATGCGCAAATGTATTTTGTTTTTTCTTTGTTTGTTTTTCTCCCCATAATGTTCACCTATGGTTCATAAATTCTTCTCTGTGCTCTTTTTGACCGTAGCAGTGATGATGTGTCGGTCACTAACTAAGCGCTCTTAGAGCCGCATCTTTGAAGTGACCGATCGGAGTCGATGCCATTTCAAAAAAAGAACAATTTTTAAAAGATTTATTCATTCATTTATTTATTTATTTGTCTGTGTGTCGGCACTGAGCAGGAGGGGAGGGCCAGGGTACAGACAGAGAGAGAAACAGGAGGGATGCTGGATAGCGATAGAGGACAGCTGCTACAGAAACAACAAGGAGAAAGTGAGAAAAGTAGACCAAGTACAATTTGGACGAATTTCAGTTACACTGATAACCGAAAGCCAGAGTGCAGAGCATGCAAGGCTGAAATCTCATATCGAGCAGGCTCTACAAATAACCTGCACACG
>NW_007579170.1:196594-210794 GCF_000690725.1 Stegastes partitus
TAAATATGTTGTAACACGGACTTGATTTTGCTGCAAACACACTAATAAGACAAACAGCAATGAAACACATGATAAAAATGCAAATGTTCAGTTCTGTGATTCTCTATTTCAGTCTGTGCAGTCGCTATCAAATGTTCAGATCACTCAGATAACCTATAATTATTACTTAAAAAGATGTGTTTGCTATATAGTAATCGTTTAGACAGGTTTCATGCTCTAAAGACCTTAATGGATCAGCCATTAACTAATTTGAGTAATCAGTAAGCAGTCAGTGCAGAGAAAAGGGACAAGCGACTCAAACAGAATATAAAAGAAGTGTCTGTATTCATTCCCTTCTGCACATTATAGAGGGGATGACATACTTATTTTGAAAATTAAAAAATTTAAATCAGAGCCCCACATCTTTGACTTTCTCTCTAGTCGATGACAAAGCCTAAAAGTAGGCCTGTCACAATGTCATCATACATACATAGAGGGTGCTTTTCTTTTTTTTACTTCTGTAATAATTGGAAGACGAGCTATTGATGTGTGCAGTGGAGTCACAGTACACCTCAGGCAACCTTGGCCCTAATCCATGACATAATTTAAGTTCTTTGAATTTTGAACATCATATAAATGCACCTCGGGCTAGAAAAGTAGCTTTTTAAAATAAATCTGTGGTACGGGCCAATCTTTATGAGTGATACTGAGCAATGTGAACTCGCCTGAATTGGTAGCAGCTTTGTTGTAAATCTCACTACAGCAATAAAACAAATACATTCATTGTGATTAATGGATAACTGACACAGGGCATGTGAAAAATCTTGTATATGAATACATGCACATAAATATGAGCATATTGTGAATTGTCATTTATACACAGGGGTTTACAGGTGGGATTGGACAAAGTAGAATCCACATGAATGCCAGAACCCAAGGTTTACTCGCAGAACTTTACAGTGTAAAGAGACGATCAGTGTTATGCACTTCACCTTTTAGTGGTGTTATTGTTGTTACTGATCAGTGTGCATGACTGTTTTATGAGCTGGTAGTGCTGTAGTTAAGCTTTAGTTAGTTAGTTAATGCTATAAAAACATCTGGTTACATGTCATTTGATTAAAACGTTGGCTAAAAGAGAGGTTCACAATTTAGAATTGTACAAAATTTTTGCACTCATGATGGAAAAAAACAAAACAAAACACCAAATAGTTGCATCAGGTTCACATAGAAAACTTGGCACCTTTATTATGAAAAATGCAGCAAGATAGCTGACACTTAAAAAAGAGGATTATGTGTTTTATGTGAGTCGTGGTTAAAGTAACTTCTAAATACGAGCCTCAAAAATCTTTTTAACAACATAAAGTATCCAACATCTGTGAAAAATGATCGACGTGTAAAGTCTGTGCATCGTTAAGAATAGTTGATCATCACAGCATGGGAATGACCGCAGTCATTACTGAGAGAAACTAATATTGACTGTGAGCAGGAAACACGATAAAGTTTAGTGTCAACTCCCAAAGCAGACTACCAGCGTTTACTGCAATGAAGATTAAACTCAAATTACAGAAGCCAGCAGGGCAAGCTGGACAATAGAGATACTGACCAAGAATCAGGAAATAGGAGACTAGAGGGCCAAGGTCACAACGCAACAGGAACTGAACAAACAAAAGGCTCGCAGGCAAAAGCATGAGGCGACACTACAGTTCACAAATGTGGTCAAAGAATGAACCAGAACAGGACTGAATTAAAAATAAACTCAGACTAAACTGCTCAGGAGATAAAGGGCTATGGGGCATAAAACAGGAAGTGGCTACGCCAGCAAAATAAACAGCTGACAAGATACGATGCTTAGTAGGAGCAGTCGAAATCTCTGAGGCGGTGAGTGGTGTGTGGGGGACTGATTAGTGGAGGCGAAGACGGCAGGGGGAAGCAGACAATCCAGGTGGCGTTTCCTGGAAGAAGGGATTGGCTGATTGGAGGCTGAAGGGGATAGAGGAAAATATGAGCTGCAGGACGAAGAAGAAGCAGGAGACCAGTTGGGGAACTGAACGCAAAGCAGACACAAGTTACTAAAGAGCCTAAACAAACTGACAGATAATACAAGGAGCCTGAACTGACTGACGAGTTTGCTGAGTGAAAGATCTGAGCAGAGTATATATGGAAGAGAGAGATGGTTGGTAACAACTGAGCCGGGCTCCTGTGCAGCTGTCCTGCAATTAAAACCACCACACACCCAATACCACCCTTAATTACTTTCAAGCAGTTGGATATTTCTTGTCTATGAGTTTGTGTAGGCTTTCCTGGGTTTTATTGAAGGACAGCTAAAGAGAGACAAAGCAGGAAAGGTCCACCAGTAGCTGGGTCGGTGTGTAAAAGTTGTAAGTGCTTCAGATAAGATAGTTTAAATTCTTATTTCTCATGTGATACCACCAGGGAGGCATTTGCTTGGTATCAAAAATACATTTCTGCATTATGACAACAACCCTAAACTTGAAGCTTGACTCATAAAGAACTATCTTTAGCAGCAAGTGTCCTGCAACAAGTGGTATTGCCCCACGATTGCTCATCAGCCGAGGATTTTGTGAAGAGACAGGAGACACCGAGACATCCTGAATTCACAAGAGATCTGTGACACGTTCAACAAGATTGTCAACAACATTCCTGCCAAATACCTTGAAATACCGTGTACAGGTGTATACAAAAGGGGCTGGTGCTTTTTAAAAAGCAAGTATAGTCACAACAAATATTGTTTTGAGCTGTTTTGTAAGTCACATCCTATTAGCAGATTTCTTTTGGATGTTGATCTCCTCGTATGTCCCACAGTGTGCCATAAAACAGACACAGATTTTGGAATCATAGCTGACAAGGCTGCTTAATGAGCAAAAGACTGATTCTTTATAACTGAAAAGAGTGTCAACCCTGGTTTTTCTAGGGATTTATACTCACTGAACATGGGGCAGCCTGACTGTTAAAAGACTCCAATAAGGGCCTAAAGGATCACTGGCACACCATCCGCAAACTTATCATTCATCATGTAGTAACAGCTGATTACATTTTCCGAAGCTGATCGATTGCTGGCACATACTTTCAAGGTGTCACACTGAATAAATGTGTCAAGGTTTATTTCCAAAAAAATAATACATTTTTCTCAAAGGAAAAGTATTCGCCACAAAAAGGCCATTAAACATTCAGTTGAGTTGTTTAAGACCCAATCTTGTATCAAATGTATTCGTATTATTGTGATGCAGATTTTTTTTTACAAATAGTCTTGCAAATGCCAAACCCCCCAACTGTTACCGCCGGTGGTTCTGCCTCCCCTAATCAGTCGGTATCAGTGGCGATAGTCTTGTTGTCTCACCAGCCTGTTTCCGTGGCAAAGTAATTGGATTTCTCAAACTGATTTAATCACTGGTCAGGTGAGAGAAGAAAGAAAGATGTTCCAACACATTTCAATTGATACTGAGCTTTTAGAATGATTAATCTGAGGTGGAATTAAGAACGACACGACAGTAATGTTTTCCATGGTTGAGTGCTTGTATGTGAAAAGGTACAGGTACGCTATGTGTGCACGCTTGGCTGGTGGGAATGATTGATGTGACTTCTAAGCTGAAAATATATGCAATGAACTACTTGCTTTGATGTAGAAAGAGTTTTTTTTTTCTTTTTTCTTTTTTTGAGAACATAAAATTGTTAAATGCAAAATGTGCACCCCACTACGGAAGCCGAGAGCGGTCGTTTTCCGCTACTGTTCTTTCTTCGCCGTTTTCTCGAGATGACGAGTTAATTTTCTCGTTATCTCGGGATAACAAGAATCGTTTTCTCGTGAAAACGAGATAATTGGTGTTTGTGTTTGCCCGCTCGTGCCCGGTCAGCTGTTCTCATGACACGTCATGTCGGAGTTCCCGGTCAGCTGTCTATATAAGATACGTCACACCAGGAAGTCCGACAACTTCTGATGAAGGCTGAAGTGACAGCCGAAACTGTCAACGGGATAATTATCTCGTTATCTCGAGAAAACGGCGTTAAAAAAATGTGCGGCCATGACCGCTCTCAGCTTCCGTACCCTCTATCCAGCACATCCTACTGTATTTTCAGATTGATTGTATCTATACTGTAATATCTCACTTTTTTATCTGTTAGCTTTCACCACATTTGCTCGTACACACTCAGTTCTGTGGATTCTTTTGTTAGATTCATGTTTTTTTTTTTTTTGGCCTTTTTGCCTCTATTGTATAGGACAGTTGAGAGAGAGACAGGAAAGTGGGGGAGAAGAATAGGGGAAAGCAAAGGGCCATGAGCGGGATTCGGACCCACGGCCGCCGCATCGGGGACTGTAGCCCCTGTACATGGGTCGCCAGCTCAACCAGCTGAGCTATAGTGGCGGCGTTAGATTAATGTTTAACTTGAATATCGAAAAAGTAATCTGAATACTGTTGGGGTTCGATTCTTGTACCTTTGGAAGAGTTACTTCCTGTGTGTGTTTTGCGACGCTCCTGTGTGCTCTGTATTTTCAGGCTGGGTGGGGCCGTGGTCGAGGAAGACTCACTCGCTCTCCACTGCACTGGTCCCTCATCATCATCAGCGCTGCTCTTAACCCGGCTTCTCCCCGTGATACAGCGCCAGATGATTCACTCTCCTATGAGCGGGAGATCGGCCACGCTTCGTTGTCGAGTTCTTGTGCTAGTTGTTCGTTTGTTTCGTGCTGACTTTCTCGTTTCATCATCCCCTTCAGAGTCTCTTCTAGCCTAGCTGTCACAAGTCAACCACGAGCAGCAGCCCTTCGGTTCTCCCACTGGATTCACATGCCACGAGCACCTTCTCCCCGGAGCACGGATTATTATACAGTTTTGTATAATATCCAACTCAAAGGCTTTGGGTTTAAGTGTTGATCAGAAACCATCATAACTGATAATCTACTTCTTGCTTAAAAACTGTTTGCCAAAATCCTATGGAACACCATTGCTGAAAAGAAGCTGCTTTTATACTAAATTCAAATTTAAAAGTCATTATTATGCATTTCAATTATGCCCAGGGGTATGTTTCTATCAGTTCCTGACTATCTGACAATGATCACTGTGCTCCACACATTCAAGGATGTTTATCTCATATAAGCCTCCCTCTTTCTCTAAATGTAATCATAAATATGCTCACATCTGATGGTAAATCAATTTTACACATTTCTAGGAAAATACACCTTGTTTATTTATGCCACAAAAGGGAAACAGAGCCATTAAATCTGGCACTGTTGTTAGGATTGCCGTGGTGAGTCTGGAGCCCTGCCATGTCTGCCAGAAGCCGTTCAACTGCAAAGCAAAAATGCTGATATGAATCTATATAAAAGATGGCTGATATTTTTTATGGTTAGGCTACTAAAGGGCTTCGTTAATATTAGGAAAAATTGAATACTGGTTATACAACAATAAAATAAATGTTGACTTGAAGCACCACGATGGACTGGCGACCTGTCCAGGCAATTCCCGCCTTTAAAACGGCAACCGGGAAAACACCCAACCACCCCAAGACCCTACAGAGGACAATGCATGGATGGATGGACTTGAAGCACGATAGGACAGTTTCCCTCTTCACTATTTGCTGGAATCACAGTCTGGCTCTGAGTTAATTAAGCGTACACTGTTGCCCATAAAGTTGGAATAATTTTTGTTATTCCTCTTTTGATTTCTATTTATACACATCAGTAATCACTTTTGACCAGGTGCAATAATTACACGCTGAGTCGCAGCAACCAGCCGAGCCACCGTGCAGCCCACACCCAAGAGATGTGGTGGAAAAAGCAAACCCCGATGGGTCAGAGCTGGTTTGTTGGCAGCATGACGGAGACGCATGCAATATTTAGCAGGTGTTTTTTAATGCTTTGGCTGATCATTGGTGAGCAAAATTTGTGTTGCTGTATTTTAAGTGGTGGACAAACAATTGATGTTAAATCCAGTGACATAACCCAGTTTAGGGTTAAAATCTAACAAGGACTTGATGAGTATTATGACTTGGGTTATGTGGAGGTATGCTATGAGTCATTCAGTCACTCATGTTTAGTAAAGTTCATTGACTGTCAGCGTAAATCAGGTGACAATCATCAGTCTATCTTTAATAAAATATGTTCCTTGTGTTGGCTAAAGGAGAACAGCTTGTATCCAGCCACTGATGTCTGACTCTGATTCTCAGCATGCGCATGTGTGATGAGGTCGGTCCACAGAGCAGCCTCACAGCAGGCTGAGTGAGCCCAGACATGACTTCCAACTTAAACAGTCCCAAAATGCCTCTTGCCTCCTTTAAATTCTAACTAGAGCAGGGTGACTGCCATAAATATATTATCAAATGTTGCCCTTACCCCAGAAGGTTAAACCTGCTGACTTTGCTGAGGCCCCAACTTTTCTCTCTAGCACCAGCAAGAGGTTGACATGTTTGGTTTTTAGTGATGCAGAGATATCCACAATGATCATATTAAGAGCCACAATAAGCCACTCCCTAGATTTTTAGTGCACTTTCCAATTTAAACTGTTAGTGTTTGTAAGACAAAGACTGAAATGTTTCACTCTTTACCTCATACTTAAACTGATGTTAAACAAATTCAAGCCCATCGTAGATATATCAAATCAACAAAGTAGCCAGCAGATTATCTACTTATATGTCTTTCATTTAGGAACAGACGATGCTGGTTTGATACTGACATTTTGCAACTCATTCTGGCAGCTTTACAAACGTACCCATTGACAAGGTGAAATAAAATAAAATAAAATAAAAAACAAACTACTGATCATATTTAACTTGCATATAAAACGTGTCACATTTATATTACTGTAGCATTCCACGTGTAAGCAAAATTTCATTTTAAAACCTTTATTGGCTGATGCTGATGATGATATCAGCATAATCATGCATCCCAGCTCAAGCACACCAGCTCACCTTCAACTCTGCTCAAACACTGTAGACCTACTTCATGCTTCACAACGGCCAGTTGTGATATTGGAGTGATTCAGCTGATTGATGTTTGAGCTGGTAGTCAATTCTGAAGCCGAATAATGACGAGGAAACTTCCATTCTGCAAGTCTGAATCTGTGTTTGTGAGACTCATCGGTACATGCTAGTTTCAAGGTGAAAAATTGTTAAGCCAATGCATTGACTGCTTTTTTACCATTTAAACAAAACAAAACAAAACAAAACAAAACATGAGCAACACCTGGACCAGACACACACACACACACACACACACACACACACACACACACACACACACACACACACACACCCTCTGGCCAATTAGAACAACTCACATGTGAGAATGGTAGATTCAATACATTGTATATTGCCACAGCATACACAACAGTTTATTCCTTATAAGTACAGCAACAGTCACGCCACACTTCCCACTCTACTTCTACTAGTTTCCCCCGTTTGTTATCTTGGATTTCATTAGGCTTTTTCCCCTCAGTTCTTAGTTTGGAGTTTTTGTAGTTTTGTCCTTCAAGTCAGTTTAGTTTGCACTTTTGTATTTGCTTCCAGCTGTTAATTCCTTGACCATATGGACTGGTCACATGACCAATAGGTGGGCGCTGACTGGCAAATGTTTGGCAATGTCAACCATTTGACAATCATCGTGAGAGAAAAAAACTACGTGACAAAAACAAAACATGCAGACTATCACAAAACACACATGGCTTACATTAAGCTGATATGAGGCAGTGACAAACAGTTTTAAAACCATACACATGTGCATAAAAATCCCAATACTATATAAGAATAACTTTTTTTTTTTTTTTTTTTAAAGAAACAACCCTTTCAGTGCAAATTAAAGGTGAATGTGCAAAGTCCCTCAAAGGTAAGTGTCCTCTCCTTGCACAGAGGGGAGTCATTGTGCAGCATGTGGACGACTTTCTGTTGTGGTTCTTTTGACAGTGGAGCTGGAGAAGCCTCCAACTGAACACACTTTTTGCTTTCTCAGCGCCTCGAGCAGTCTTTATTTCTTGCAGCCACAGCTGAGAGTTTAAAGATAGACTGGCTGCTGTAGTATATCAAAAAAAGTCAACTGCTTCCATGAGATATAGTCAGGTTTTATCTTTTGTGTTCCCAAAACAGTGTTGTGTTCTGACGACATCCCCTGCTCTCCTCAGGCCAGTCGTCTGGATCGTGTGTGACTGCGCTACGGGGCTACATAATTATGCAATTGTGGATCTTGTTGATGTGGGTCTGCTTTGGTGAAACTACAATGCTCAGAATTTGGATGACTTAAAGCAAATCACAGATGCTTCCTGCCATGCATTCTTCCATTGTTTACACATTCACAGGAGAGCACAGGTTCATGGCACTGTGTTCACTCATGGTAAGAGGATGCTGATATGGCTTTTGAACACAGATCACTGAGCATGCTGAAATTGGACATACCATCAAAGCATAACTGAATTTTTTCTTGCATATCTAATGTGTTTCTGTGTGGAACATTACTGTCGAGTATTGTTTTACAGACATGCATCATTAGGTGTAAGAATGGAAAAGAAGACTGGAAAACAGCTCAGCAGTTGTGTGGTTATGTTCCTCTCTGTTTACACAGAGGACCAAAGCCATCTCCAGGGACATATGCTATCACAGTCACCTGTCGAGGCCATTTCTGGATGAGCTTTCTGAGGAAGAACATGACCCAGTGGTAAGTGTAACATGGACATCCTTCTGGCACTCTACTGGTTTCCACACAGATTGTCTTAAACCATTGTTGACCGGGTCTTCGATGTGCAAAAGACAACATGTATTGTGTCCTGATATTGTGCACTACAGTCGTCCTCAAATTTATTCATACCCGTCCATTAAAGAAAAGGCAAAATTCACAATAGTCTCTCAAATAACTAGAAACTGAAAAAAGTAGTAATAAATAAAAAATTGCTAAATTACAATTTAGGAAATAAGACATTGCTTTTGAATTGTGGTTGAAAAGAATAATTAAAATAAATAAAACTGTTCTGGACAAATTAGAGCACTTTGCTAATAAGCAGTGAATACCTGTCAACAGGTGCAGAAGTCTGAGAGCTACAGGAAAACACTTGATGCAGTGATTGCCTCAAAGGGTTGTTCAACAAAATATTAATTTATGGGTTCCACCATGCCGGTTTGCAATGTTTGTTTAAAAAAAAATATATTTCTGTTGAACCACAATTCAAAATCAACGTCATTATTTTCATTCATTTACTTTTGTCAATTAAAACTTATTTCAGTGACAGCTTTTTTTTTTATTTCCTTTTTCCTTTAATGGGATAGTATGAATACATCTGAGGACAACTGTAGTTATGTGATGCAATCCCCTGGACAGAGTGTTCCCCACACTGGCACCGTGTGCTGAAGCTGGCCATGGCTTTCAACACATTGCTAACACCTGAGCCACTGATTGAGGTCACATCAGAGCTCCACATGGTCCATGAGCACTGGATTACCTGAACAGGAAAGTCCTCCGCTTTGTCCAGATTCAGGCACTCTGTGACATCTCTGTCAAATTTCAAATTGCTAAAAAAAATCATCCAGAAATTGTCGGGGGCTGTTCAGAAGGAGGGGGTATCCATGTATGACAGCACCAGTCACCCTTTTTACCCCACATTTGAAGAACCAGTGAGGGGGGAAGAGTGGTTGTGCACCTCAACGCCCACCATGCAAAAGCCCCATCCATCACAAAGAACATGCGATGAGGGATGTTCGTCCAAGCTCTGGAAGTGGATCAGACCCAGTGCTGTCACCACCACCACCTGTGCAAAGGGAAGTACATGAACTGAGCATTACAGGGACACACTGTCAGCCCCAAACCAGTGTCCCTCGCCTCTGCAAGAACATGACTATTTGTTTTTCTAAAGTGAATAAATAGCTTTCCTGCAACATTTTGGTTCCAGTCAATAATTCAAGAGCTTTTCTTCTACATTTCGGTTTGCACATGAATGAATCAAGAACTTGATTTTTCTTTTAAGTGTTTTTTTTTATATATTTGTTCCAGTGGATCTGAGAGATGCAAAGACCACAGGGGGTCCAAAAACACCAGTAATTAACTCTGTGTAAAACCAGTTGTAAAAGGTCTTCCAACTGGTTGCACTGTTATAAATAATAAATGTAGAGTGGTTGAGTGTAAATAGAAGTATTTAGCAAATTTCCTGAATTCAAAGCCTACATCAGTTCCATTACTGTGTCTGTGTTTTCAGTGTATTCACAGGAGTTGATTGGTCACTTTGCATTCAGGTGTTTTCTTTTTCTCAGAAGCTCCACCCTGATGAGAAAACTTCAACATGCATCACAGCGATGAGCAAACATGATGTTGCATGTACAGCAGAAATGTGTTAAAGGTGACCTCTCTGAAAGAGTGAATCTGACTCGTAAGAAGTTTATTTATTTGACCTTTATTTTACCAGGTAAACATGCTTGAGAACCAATTCTCATTTGCAAACATGACCTGACCAAGAGCAGGAACAAATCAAAAATAGACACAAACACAATAGAACAAAAGTTAACAAGTAAGAAGCATTGGAGCATGTGTGTGAGTGAGAAAAGATTTGCATGAGGTGTGAGAAGTGTGTGTATGTAAATAAAGTTTGACATGATCAGCAGGAGCAACAGTCAAGTACAATCTGTTGGATTTTAAGCTTGAAGGTGGTGAATGGCGTCAAAGTTACAAGTTTGAGGGTGTTTTGTAAGGTGTGTCAGTCGCTAGCTGCTGCAAAGCGAAAGGTGTAACAGCCAAAAATAGTACAAGTATCGGGGATGATGAGCTTGATGTATTCACAAGACCCAGTACAATAACAATTATGGGTGACGTGAAGAAGTAGTAAGGATTAAGTGGTGTATAGATAATAACTGTGGTTTAGCACACAGAGTCATGGTTGTGATTAAGAGGCTAAAGAAAAAAAGCTCTTCAACAAATTAGAGCCAGCACCTAAGAATCCTCGATCGCCTTTGGTTTTTAACGCTGCAAGTGGGAAGGAGAGCAGTGAACGATCAGCAGACGGAGCAACAGGTGAAACAGGAGAAGAGATGTTCAGATTGTCTGTGAATGCAGGGTTCTTAAAATAAATAAATGAATCTGGAAATGAATTCTGTACTTCGCTGGTGAACAGTGCAGAGAGGCCGGTTCAGGGGAGATACGATCTCTCTCTGAGGAATCACGCTGTTGCATTTTAAAACAGCTGCAGGCGAGATAAGGTTGACTGACTGACTGATTTCCAAACAGCAGTTTAGGTGGGAGGAAGTAAAAGCATGAACTATTGTCTCTTCATCTTAGACAAAGATTTTATTTTAAGTGAGGTGAGGTGAAAGAAGCCGGCGATGGCTGCTGAGTTGAATTTCTTATCCTAATTTAAACAAGAATCAAAGACAACATTGAGATTTCTTGCATGAGTCTTTACGTTCAGTGGCAGAATATCTGTCTGCAAGTCTGAAGATTAAAACCTCTGCTTTCTTCTGGTTTGCCTGAAAGGAAGCTTTTCTATCCTCTATACAATTTAGAGGGGAGGTAACACTGCAGGGGTCACACAATTACAGTGAAAGGTACAGCTTGGTATCATCAGCATAACAATGCTCGGATATATTATATTTTCCAAGAACAGACCCCAAAGGGAGCATTTTCTTGGAAAATAGGATCGCACATAATATGTAGCTTTGTAGTACTCTACAGGAGGTGGACATAGAAGAAGAGGACACATTATAAATTCTAATAGAGTCTGTTCAGGAGGTAGAGGAGGGCCTGTCCCTGAATGCCAACAACATGTGTGAGGCAGTCCAACAGGACGGTGATGAGAGATGCGAAAGAATAAAAATAGTGCAATTTCCTGAGTCTAAAGACAAGAACAAATCATTTGCCATCAGTAGGAGGGCTTGTGTATTCAGAGGAGATGAGTGGAATCTACTTACTGAGAAATTCTGAGTAAAAACGAGAGCGTTAGGAACGAACAGTTACAAGGTCTTAGTCAGGTTTTATAATCAGAGGCTGAGCGACAGCATGCTTCACCCTCAGAACCTTGAGTCAGCTGGGATAGAGTCCAGCCCCCCATGACCCTAGTGAGGATTGAGCAGTGTATAGACAATGGATGGATGGATGGATGCTTTTTGTTCTTTAGCCAAACAGTTTCTCAGATGCTGGTGAGACATGTGAGTTCATCTTTTTTTCCATTTACGTTCACGCTAATAGGCATCACTATTTACAATGTTAATTAGCATCTGAAACATGTAGCATGAAAACACAAGCTAACGAATCACAGTTCATCCTCACATGTTATCCCTGTGGCCACCAGTTTGTACTATATTTACACTTGAGGAGGTGCATGCTGTTGCAGCAATGCCTCCTGTGGAGACTCTGCACCCAGCAGCACACTGAGATCAAAATCTAGATAGCATGGTGGTGCTGCTTTTTTAGGTTACCTAAAATATTTTCTAAAATATTTCTGACATACTTTAAATCAGTTGTTATCGTGCAGCAAACATTTATATCTATATTGAGCATCAGCACTCTGCCTTTTAAACAGCAACAGTTTTCCTTCTGTAGGTACGATTCCACCGTTTTTCAAGGTTTCACTGTTATTTTTAAATCGCTGCACTTTCAAATAACGCAACCTTCTGCTACTCTACACTTTGCCTTCTGTCCCTCAGAGTTTAGGTTCTCCACTGCCTACTTTTATGCAGGTCACCTGCAACACAATAAAAAACAAATCGATTATTTTGTGTTTATTTTTCATGCATATAATTTGGTATTTGCATGTGTCAGCCTCTGAGAGTGAAGCTGCATGTGTTGAGTGTTTATTATTCATAAATACATCCCAGAAGCAAAGTCATACAAAGATGAAAGTAAGAAAAAACAGAAATCAGTAGCATTTCAAAGTTTCAAATGACTCTTCAATACAAAAACATGGAAGCTTGATTGACAGACAAACATATGGAGGGCAGGTGGAGGTCTATTATACGATACAACAATGCGGCTTGGGTGGGTTGAGAGTTGGGTCACATATCTGAGTTACATGTTTAAGGTCAACAGAAACAAGGGTTTATAATTTAAAATGAAATGACTACCAGGAGCTACAACGGCCTGTTTCAAACAGAGGCTGAACTGAAGTCTGCAGAACAGACTGGTGGAAGAGAAAAGATCATGATTTTCGGCTTTAAAATGTGCAAACGCATTAAAGTGTAGCCCCAGGATATAAACATGGACACCAAATGTGTATAGTGTATCCTCCCTAAGCTTTATGGTTTCAGGAAATCTCACTGAGGTCAAGATCTTCCTCAAAATATGCCTGAGAACAAGAACGGTACTGTGAAATATTTTTTCTGTTTTTTTAAGCTTTACAACAAGACAGCAGGTCACGAGAAGCAGCCTGTAATCTAGAGAAAGCTTTAGCTTAAGATGAAGTGTCCATACAATAAATCTGCAGCTCTGATGTCAGTCGAATCTCACTGATCTCATTTTCTTTTCAAAAAAAGTGAAACAAATAATTATATCACAAGTCTTCTGGATGTACAATTAGGTGCTTGTGAGATCTTACAGATGCCCTCTGTGCCCAGAATAAAACCATTTATTACTTGTTCTACTGGCTTTACCGAGCTCTAAAATGGACTTCAGTTCATTGCACTGTTTTGGCTCCCTCATTGCTCCTCTTCCATAATGATGATATTGGCAGCTGTTTGCAGCAAAAAAGCAAAAAAACACAAACAAAAAAAACAATAAATCGTCAAACACAGTGGAGCTGCTAAAAGCCACATATTTCCTTGTGGATTTGGAAGAGCCCAAAAACTGAGCTAAAAGAGAAATAAATGCTGGGCTGACATTTGCCAACAGATCAGAGACTCCAGCTGGATGATAGTGCTGCTTTGTAACTATAGAAGTTTGCTGCATCAGATTAAACAGTTATGATGCAGAGTTTCAGTGCTGCGTTCACGACGTCATGTCACATCAGAGCAGTGTCTAAGATTGACTTTGGTGGGAATGCAGATGGCAACCAACTCCCTCACACTCACTTTCTGTCACGATTTACACACAAAGGCTCAAATGCAGACAGACAACTCGACCACCAAACAGTTGAAAATAAAAGAGAATGTTTATTCACAAATAAACACCAATAGTGAAATCCAGTAACCAACAAGGCAGCAATTCGAACTACCACTAACAAATGCTCACTATCAGAAATCTTATCAAACCATCCTCTAGAGGACGACGAACTATGATTACAAATTATAAACAAACTTACCGCAAGAATAC
>NW_007579170.1:211379-212670 GCF_000690725.1 Stegastes partitus
CTCAGTCTGGATCCATTTGGACATGGATCAAAGACCAAAAAAACCCTCCAGTGTGGAAAACAATTGAACAGCCTCACACAATTGAAGCACTGTCAAGTATTCCATTTATAGCACAGTCATAAGAACGTAACTCTAAACCCAATGATCAAACATGTGGCTAAAATATGGAATGAAATGAAAGTCTCAAGCTGTTCACAATATATTTAGACAGACTCCATTCCATTTAAATCCTGTGTTACCCAGGGCACTGAGAGGTGCCATTACTAAAGACTGGTTTAACAGAGGTACATGTACATTTAGACATCTACATGGCGTAAAATTCTGAAATCCTTTGAAGAACTGAGATCCTCTTTTAGACTCCCACTGGCACATTTCATAAAAATATCTCCAAGTTTAAAATTATACTTGAGTACAACTGGTTGGGAAATTAACCCTCGAGCCAGTTTTAGGATAGATCAAAGATCAAAGAAAGATAAACTTTATTGATTCCGCAGTGGGGAAAGTTCACCGTTACAACAACTCTAAAAAAAAAAAAAAAGTGTGCAGTCAGTGCAAGAATAATTGGGAACACCTATTGCAAACTGGCCTTCGCCCTAAGTCGGCTGGGATAGTCTCCAGCCCCCCTAGTGACCCTAGTGAGGATTAAGCGGTGTATAGATAATGGATGGATGGATGGTGCAAACTGTAGGAAATAAACAGAAACAGAAACACACAGTGCAAATATTGCAAGAGAAAAAACAACAACATTATATACAGAAGATTTTTTTTTTTTTTTTTTTAAAGAAGACTATATACACAAAGATGAAGTAGTAATGGTTATTGCACATAGTGGAATGTGTTTGTTGGTGGAAAAAAAGAAAAGAAAAAAGTGCAGCACTAACAGAGGTACCAGTGGAGTCTATAGTGCAGCGTTGTAAAGTCTGACTGCTGTTGGGATGAAGGACCTGCGGAAACGTTCCTTCTTACACTTTGGGTGTAGCAGTCTGTCGCTGAATGCACTGCGTAGGGAGTTCACAGTCTGATGCAGAGGGTGGGAGGTGTTTCCTACGATGGCAGACAGTTTGGCCAGTGCCCTCCTCTCTCCCACCCTCTCAATGGAGTCCATGGGGCAGCCACAGACTGAGCTGACTCTTCTTATCAGTCTGTTGAGTCTGGTCCTATCACGCTCAGAGCACCCCCCTCCCCAGCACACCACTGCATAAGAGACCACTTATGCCACCACAGTCTCGTAGAACGTCCTCAGCAGTGGCCTGCACACACCAAAAGAAGCAAGTCTCCTCAGCAGGTATAA
>NW_007579171.1:0-96679 GCF_000690725.1 Stegastes partitus
TGAATCGATTTTCAACTCTGCTGCTGCTGCTGCTGCCATTATCTAAAACTGTAGAAAAGACTGCAGTTAACCAACAACTGGAGCCAAAAATGACTGATGTTATGACGCAAAAATGATGCAGTGATGTGAAAGAACAGAATTTGTCACGACTTAAAGCATTTTAGAAAAAAATCCCATAAGAAATCATTCAAAAACTCTGAAACTGTAATTGCATCTTGTTCATTCTGCACAAATACACAATTGTAAATCACACACCTTAATTCTCACTCCTCCACTCTCCTCCAGGTGAATGTGTTTGGCTTTGGGGCGGACAGTCGGGGAAACTGGCACCACTACTGGGAGCAGAACCGCTACTCCGGAGAGTTCAGAAAGACCGGCGTCCACGATGCCGACTACGAGGCCCAGATCATTCAGCGACTGGCCAAGGCCGGCAAAATCACAGTGTTCCCCGGGAAATAACCGGCAGACCTGAGGATTCCTGTCAGCAAGCTGGTTCTCCAACAGACTCTATACAGGCTGCTTCCAATCTGTTAGATATTCTCGCTTTCACTTAACCTGCACCAGTTTAGGTTCCCAGTCGAAGTTAACCAAAACGCTGAGGTGAACTGGTACCAAAAAGGTGTTATTCCATTCACCCTCCCTCATATCTGGGAATCTGCCCATGTTGGAGAACACAGTGTGGAACATGTAGATCCAAATGTAGCTCATCTAGCGTAAGACTGATCTGAAGGGGGAGAGCTGCGCCTTCGGTTAGACTGTGAAGTGAAAGGTTTAGGACTAAAAGACAAGGCTGTTGCTCGGTTTCAGAGCAGCGTGAACTCAGGAGTGAAAAACAAGCGAGGGCTGGACAGAAACACTCAACCGCAAATACCGACTTTGACTGTGTGCAGCGCCGAGGAAGACCTCGTGAGCGAACTGGACTCAATCCAGTCGAAATCTTTGATCTGATCCTCATTTATTAACAAAAACAGAACCATCAGCGTTTAGAGGACCGTACATTGTTCTATAGAAACAGTTACAGATAAATGTGCACCATCATCTGTGGATGCTGGCCAACACAGAACATTTTGAGGACTGCTGGACTTATCCCCAGTTCTTACAGAACCCTGAGAGCGGTTCTTCTCAAACCCTATACCAGGAAAACCGCTTTTTCTCTGTCATAACTCCACTTTATGCGAGCTCCGCCACAGAAGACAGTGTTACGAGGACTTTGTCTGACTGCGACGGGCCGTAAAGCGGTTGCATATAAGACGGTGGGGCGATTGCTTTGGGTTTACAGCGAATGACTGTCCTCTAAAACCCCTCCGGGTCCTAACTGGTCTCAGCAACTTTTGTCTTTCAGCCGCTGAGACTCGGAAAGATCACTGCAACACTCGCATGAGCCTCGGCTTCTGTAGCCTGCTTTTAAATGCCACAGCAGCCACAAGTCTCTATTCACGTCCGTGGGAGAGCGCTGATTTGACTGTGGGAGACTCTAATGAGGCCAAAAGTCCATCTCTCGGGATTTCATGTTTGGATGGAGGCACGCTGGTTTCTGGACCGGAGTTAAATCCCCACGTGGACTGTCAGGGTCTAATTTGGGAAAGGAGGGCTGGAAGCAGAGAGGTGGGGCACGAAAAAACCGTCTGAAACACATCATTCGCTGCAGCGTTTCTAAGGACTTTAAAAGAGAAGTCGTTGCAGCGACGGCACTGGGTTCACCACTCTTATTCTGAAGGGACAGAAAGAGACATTTCTGCCCCGTGTGATGGGGTGAAAGAAAACCCCAGCGGATCTTTGAATTACTGATCAGCTCAGCTTCATTAACCACTAGCCCTGGTCCCTGCTCAGCCAATTAAAACTTCAGCTAAGTCTGGGCGGGGTGGAGCCACCAGACGCCTTAGACTTCACCTCTGTACCACCAGACTGCACTTCCTGTCTTGTTCTTTTCACGACATATCCTCCTCCCCCGCTGCAGACTGCACATCCCCCACTGTTCGTTTTAGTTTATACGTCTGCTGGATTTACATTTCTTGGCTCAGATTAGATTTTTTCTTTCCCGCCCAGATGGCACATTAATGGTTTCTGTCATTTGGCATCAGCGCGTAATACCTATTTACACATTTATATCCTCTGTTGTTGGTTATTTACATCTTTAACAGGAATACACAAACAAATATTAGTCGAGGAAGTGCTGCTAGACGGTATCCAAACACAGAAAACCTCAGAGGAAAAAAAAAAAGAAAGAATGTGTGTCATGGAGGTGGGAAAATAAGAGTGTTTGGTTTGAGCTGAGACTGTAAATCCATCCAGAGATGAGTGATTATCGAGAAGCTGGTGGCCGATATGGGAAAGTACTCAGGGTTCCTAAGCAGGTCTGAGAAGTAGCTGAACAAGTATTTCAAGGTAGGATAAGTAGTATTTTTGCTGCCCCTTTACACTAAACTAATATATGTATGTATGTATGGGTTCAGATGATTAGTATTGAGGCCTCAGCAGCCACTTTGTGATGTGCTGAGAGCTTTTAAAACTCTATTTACTATTTTTATGTCAATCACAGGCTACTTTAAGTAAAAGAAGTCCAAATGCAAGTATTTAAAGCCCCTGAAAACTTGGTTTCAAAACAAAGTATTTAAAAACAAGTGTTAATTAGTCATGATTAGATGAAAAAACACTTAAAGTTAAAGGTCTGCTGTTGAGTTTTTGATCACAAGTAGTGTTTAGTTTATTCTCAAAGAGCAGTACTACTCTTCCCTGTCAGTTGTTTCAAACTTTTGTCCTTGGATTCACAGGAATTAACAAGAAGTAAACCAAAAATATCAGCTTTTTACATCTATTGTTAGTAATGAAATGCCTTCAGGTGGTTTGTTAGAAGTCGAGGATCCACATGTTGAGATTTGAGGAGTATCCGTAAAGGACAAGTTATAAATTATCTCACAAACTCTGTTGGTGTTGTTTCAACCTGGTAACACTCAGAAATCTGTTTTTGATTCAAATAGAGCTCAACTAATACTTGATTTCAGGGCTCCGAAATTAATTTTAGGTTATTTTAAGAGTTCAAAAAGTTGTCGGGAGCACACTACCTAATGCACAGCCTTTTAATGTGCAAACAGACATTTCAACACTACTATGTCTTCATCAGAGTCAGATAAAAAGCTGCATATTCCTGAAAGCTGCATGGAGAACAACTTAAGGTTCTATTAAACTTCTGGTATCAACATATTGGCTAATGTTCTTCACCTCCACTTCACTCCGCACCACCGTGTGCTCTGTTACATGCGCTGCAAACAGTTCTAAGAGTCAGACTGCCTCAATTCTGGGCAAACTATGTGATAGAACAGTTTCAAAATGACTCTAAGCATCTTTTTTTTTCATCTGCGTTATATTCTGTAAGAAACACACTACTTCCAATATATCTGTGATAAGCTAATATCGGCTACCAGACATATCAGTTGGGCTCTAAAACTGATCACACGGACATATTTGAGCTCACCTTTTCAAAATAGTGCAAAAGAAACACAGATAGAAAAGGAATCGGACGAAGTCTCGAAGCAAAACAATCTTTAAAATAGTTCAAAAATGTTTTTTGGGGCATTAAATGCTGCTTTAAAAAAAACTGCACAAAGTAGTAGTTGCAGCTTGTTTTTCTCTCAGAAGACGTCAGTGTATTTTTAGCGATTCGTAACAAAGTGAGCCGAAACGAGAAACCTCACCACCCCCGAAGTGTTTGTGAAGATTTGTGAATAGAAGCTGCGTAGGAACTGTGAGTGCCAGCACGTGTTGCATTCATGTGAAATAACAGCTGTGTTTGTAAGAGAACAGAGCACATCAGGGTAAAAAAAAAAAAGAGAGAAAAAAAAAGGGATAAAACCACCTGTTCGTATGTTCTCATTGGGTTACGTGTAGTTTACCATCACTTTTGCTCATTTAGGAAGCCTAGCGAGGAGGGTCGGGGCGTCATATCGCCCCCAACAGGCGATGGGAGGAACTGCTGACGGTGTTTTACTGTATTATCTTTGGACCACAGAGTGTTCCTTCATGTTTTATCAGTATTTGCTTTCATTGTGTTTATTCTGCTTAGAGATTTTACAGGATGAATTAGTGAATCTGGACATTGTTTTCGTGTTTTTCCCCCCTTTTTTTTTTTGTCGTCACACACACACTCATGCTTTCGTGCCTTTTTCTGCTGCTGGACGCCTACAGCTGCTCCGTTGGCAACACACACACCTGCTACCTTTTGCATTTCCAGTCACTTAGTCACACAAAACACACACATATTCTGGCTGAGAGCTGTGCCTTCTGAGCTGCATATATATATATATATACATATATATATATAAACAGAAACACATGAAAACACACACTTTCTGCCTTCTGCTCGGGGTGCAGACGCCTCCCGCTTACCGCTTTGTACGCCGACATTCTTTTGTAAAAGGCCGCTGTAGGCTGAAGGAGAGGATGGAAACTTGTCACGCAGTGCAAACTCACTTTTTTCTCTTATTTTCAACATACATTAGAAACTTTTGAAGCATTTCTTCTTTGGTAGAAGAAATGGCAAGACAGACGGTCCAGGTGGCCGTCCTATCTTTCTGCATCTGTTCTGGGCTGCACCGGGAACCAAGTGTTGAAAGGTTTAGACATATCAGTGTTGTGATGAACTCGAGCCTGGTTCGGTATTTTTCTTGTTGTTATTGACGCTCGCTCCAGCTTCAAAAATGAATGTGCAGATTGCTTCAGAGATAACACGTGTCCTTTCTCGCCTGCAGGGAGTAGAAAAGTCTTTAACCGTTTCCCCCTCCTCTCCCACCACCAAACAGGTGAGACCCTGTTCCAGCATGGAAACTGTTATCAGCTTCCTCCGTTTTCTCGCAGCTGTAGACCAGAACATTGTGATCAGATAGAGGTGGAGGGTTGCAGGGTGATCCCTTTCTGCTGTGCCACTCTAAATTAGAGTGGAGGTTTTTTTTTCTTCTTCTTTCCCTTCTCGCCTAGAATACATGACACAGATCTGAGAGTGTTCCCTGTAGCATTTATAACCTAAAGTAGGTCTTTTCTCCTGTCGCTGACCCAATACACTCATTTTTTCCCCACTTTCTCTCTCCTCCAGACGCGATGCTTAAAATAATTTTGCAGAAAATGTGGAGCACCCACATTTTTGGGGTTAAGTTTGTAGAGGAATGCCAGTCAAGAAATACAAATAAAAAATAAAAAAAAGCTGCACAGGTTGAAGAGAGTTATGGGAGACGACGTTGTGGTGACAGTTCGGGTGTCCAGGAGGCAGCAGGTTTTCTCAGGTGAATTTTGAATGTGTGGTTGTGACGCCGGTGACAGAAACGACTTGTTTACGTCACGGCTTAAACTGGACTGAGTTCCTTCAAGAGGTGCGTTTTATTTTACCCCCAACATCCCTGCACTTTTTTTTTGGTTGTTGTTCTTGTCGTCAGTAGAATGCAGCTTCCTTTTACATCTATTTTCACTCTGTTTTGTCTCACACATTATGTGCCGAGGCAAATTTTTAGTAAAGCCACAAACATCACCCAATTACCTGAAAGTATGTTATCAAGGAGGAGTTTAAAACTAGTTCCATTTTCCTGGAAAGAAAAAGAGGCACCATTTATTGTAATTTTATGGAGGTAATCAAACAGAACGAGTGCGGAAGACGATTTGAAAGCACCTGTTCAGTGAGAGAAAAGTGGACGCTGGTGCATAAAACAATTTATGTGCATCTGCATTTGAAAGAGCAGTTTTAACATTCTGGGAAAATTTGATATGATTCTCATGTTTGTGGGATAAAAAATGTCTAATGCTGCAGTCAGGAAACAGTTAGCTTAGCATAAAGACCAACAAAATTAAATTCAGCCCTCTAAAACAAGTAATTGTCATTTTTAAACATAATTGTTTTATGCTTATTGAAAACAATTAGTCCATTTTAATTATCGCAGTGCAATTACCAAATTACTAAGGCTGCAATTTAGAATAAAGCTGTCAGTGAATATTGAAGTGAGCCTTTATTTTCTTGAATTTGCAATCGAAATTAGACATTTTACCAAAATTATTCAGCCGACCAACAAGATATAAGGCGTGAGAGGGGCTGCTAGGTGGACTAGTCATCCTGAGTCTTGTGCTAAGCTAAACATCTCCTGACTGTGGCTTCCAAATTAGCATCCAGACGGAAGTGTGGTAAGAAATCTCAATTAAACTCTTGAAAATGCCAAACTGTGCCCTTTAATTACAATATTAAATGAAAATGAGTTTGCTTCTTTTTCCCTTGCTGCAGTACTTGAGGCTTGATATTACTCAGAACTCATTACCGAATTTAAAATGACACAAAATGAGAAAATTGGATCAATTTGTGGTCGTCTGGCAGAGAAACAATCCATCCAGCGTCTCCAGCTGTAACAAAAGATAGCGTGCGCCCGAGAAAAGGCTTGAAAATTAGTTTAATACCACTCAAATCTCCTCAAACTGTGTTTTTTTTTCTCCAGATTTTAAAGCGCTGTCTTGAAGGAGAGTAATTTTCTGTAGAAATCTCACCGACTGTTTGACAAAGAGCTTAGAAGCAGCAAATACGTCATGATGAAAACGCTGGGCCGAGGTGAGAGCAGCCTCCAGCGTCTCTTCCCTCATCAGTTCACTGGTCTGCACCGAGCAGAAACGCCTCTTTAGCGGCAGCCAGCGAGCTGCAGACAGATCTTGTCAGACTGTCTCTGTGGATTGTAACGCCAACTTTCAGACTCCCCGAGACAAAAATACTCAACTAGTAAATCTGTCTGACATAACGGTAAACTTCCAGGGATGGGAGGGTGGGGGGCTCGTATGAAACAGTACAACGAGTAGTAAAGAAACAGGGTGAAACCTTTCCGTGTGGGTGGTTTCCTGCTGTCTGGATCCGTCATCGTCTAGTCCCGGCTTTAACGTCTCATTCTTCTGTACCTTTTGGATGAGGCAGTACACGTGTATTTACTGCACTGAAACCTCTGTATGATATGTGATCAGACTCTTTGTATCTTATGCTATTGTACAAATAAAAGCTTCATGATACATGAGGTCAACGTGTGAAGTCGTCTTTGAAAATGGTTGCAAGCTGCAGGAGGAACATCATAAAGCTAACTTACAGCCAGAGTACTGAATGATAGCATTACAGTGTTTTTCCTGCTGCCCCCAAGCAGCCTATAAGAAAACTAGTCATTGCACGTCTAATTAAGAGTAATTTACCAATATGAATACAGACACGCAACAAGAGCCTGCACAAGGTACATAATATTTCCTCTCATTAAAGCTCAAGCTGTCAGCGTTGATCATTTTTGCTCAGTGATCCACATCTAATGATGTCAGTCTAACCTTTGTGGCGTAATTGATCGCATCCGAGCTGAGGCGATACTTGAAGTTCAGATTCGCCTGTACCTGTCAATCTGAGATGAATCACCTATTTTTAAAAAAAACAACGTGTTTGTCTCACATTTAAAAAGAAACGAGACAAGACGTGTGGTGGCATTTTACCGGTTGTATTTATTCCATCTCCATAACGTGACAATTGTCTGACATAGAACAGCTACAATGATAAGACATTCAAATCAATATTAAATGTCAGCGGCATGAAGTTACACAGATTCATTACTGGACACGTTCATGATCATTTTATACAGTCAATGTGTTTGTTTACTAAATTAAACCCGTGTCGGACAATGGCTTGTTATTTGAAAAGCAAGACTATGTTACAGCTACAGCATGTACAGCTCAAGTCGGACCGATCACAGGAGTAAACAGGCTTTCACTCACACAGACGGACGGAGCCACTGTTCAGAGATCAGATTAAAAGCCTTCAGATAACCGAGAACATACTGTGTACTCTGTGGAGAAGTCATTTAACAGCGAGGCCGACTTTTTTACTTTTTCTTTCTGAGGCTGAGCTCAAGCGGTACAGGAAGCCAAAAGGAAAGACAAAGTGCCTCGGGGTTGTTTCTGAACGAACGGGGCTACAGCGAGATGAAACACAAACACAGAGGAGGCAGGATGGCAGTTCATCAAGAGCCAACTTTGTGCTAAGAAAAGAAATCTGAGGTGGAAGCTACGGTTTCTGTCGCTTTGTCTGAGCTGTGCAGTTCTTGCAGGAGGCCAAATGATTCAAAAAGTGCATCCCTTTTTCTTTTCCTCTGCATCCAAACATGCAATGAATGAAACGATAAAATCAATCTGTGAAATCGTCTGCCATCCTCCCTCAGTTAAAACTGCAGGAGAGGATCTTAAACATATTAAAGCCATTTCCACAGAGATGAACTTTACTGGGGCGAGTCAGCAGGAGTTGTCCCAGTAAATACGAGCGGCTCATTTAGTGCTGGCTGAGTGTCAGTGGTCATCTGTCAACGTGGTTTTGTTAGCTTTCTAATCTGTCTGACCTAAGGAGAGAAGAAAAGAGGAGAGGAAAGGGTTTTTTACTTTTTTGTAAGGGTTTCTAACCAATTTCCACTTTGCTCTCTGATATGTTAGCAGCCTCACCTCCTCCTCTCTCCTCTTAGTTCTCTCCCAGTTTCAGTCGTGCAAACTCGTTGGCGATCTGTAGCGCCTCCTGCAGGCACAGCATGTTCCTGCCGGTGGCCTGAGCCGACATGTCTTTGCCGCCTCCTTTGCCGTCCAGCAGGGGGCACAGCTCCTGAACCCACTCGCTGGCTTTCAGTCCGCGGTTGGCCACATCCTGGGGAGGAAAGAGGGATGACATCGGTTAGCTCTGTGGAAGGTACTCAGGGAGAAGCTTAAGGTGCAACGAGCGAGTGGGCGTGATACCTGTGGGACTTGACACAGGCAGGTGATCTTGCCGGCGTCGGGGTCTACGGTGAAGAGCATGGCGGCGGTCTGAGGGGACTGGGACTTCAGCAGCTTCAGCGACTCATTCAGAGCCTGAGAGAGACGCAGGGAAAGATGGGATGTTAGGAGTAAGTAGAAGAAGGGAAGAAGTGAGAAGAAGGGAAAGAGTCAGGAAGAAAGAATAAACCATCTCCTAATCAGCCCTATTGATGTCTCAAGGTCAGAATTAATGGGCCACAGAGCTGATTTGGTCCCGTGGCAATAACACAATGAGATAAGCTAAGACACTGCCTGAGAAAATGTGCAATACTGCAGAGATAAAGTGAATTTTAATACTGTGTGCACTTCCACTTTATTTTTGAACAGGACTCAGATGAAGTCTTTGGGTTTGGATTATGAACTTGCTCTCTTTGTAAGGTTTTAATTTTTTTTTAAACAAGGACATCTTTTCTTTAGGGATGATATGTCAATTCAGATTAAACTGGAAAAAAAAATATTGCTCCATACACACTCTGCAGGTAATATTTAGCTTGTTAGCTAGCTAGCTTTTCAAAACATTAACACTCTGAGACCCACAACTCAAACTCAAAAGGCACATCAGCTTTAAAAATTAAATACTTAACTTAAAAAAACCCCAATTTAAACTATTTATTAGCCACAAACTGAAAAACAGTCATTGAACTACTTATCTGTGACATGCTGTTCTGTCAGGAAAACTTACCAAATCCAGGCTTGAGATGCTGACATAGAATCAAAATCACTTCATTCTACATGCATCATTTAAAGATTTGTCAAAAACAAAGTTTGCATCGGATTCTATATTAAAAAAATGTAAAAAATTAAAATTCTGCGCTCCTCTGTGCAACAAACAGCCACGTGACAAAAATTCAAGAACTTTTTATCTGAACTCGGATGAAGTGCAGGCTGTGTTTACTGAGACCAGAAAGGAGATAAGCATAAGTAGATAAAGAAAAGTAGCTTTCATTTGGTCTTTTTTATGATTTATGACGTTGTAACTGCGTCATAGTGCACAGATATTAGTGAGTTCCCTCTGCTTTGAGGTATAGTTTGCCTTTTCCAAAGAGGTGCAGGATTTATACTGCGGTGGAAAAATGAGCCCACATGTGACAAGAGGCAAAACTGAAGGGAGCAAAAAAAAAAAGCTGTGTCCTGACTGATACCTTTGCTGAGGCTCCGGTCTCCATCTCCATGATGAGCAGCGGTTGGTTGGGGCTGCTTTCGATCATCTCCTTCGTCTTTTCCAGGACTCTCTTCTGGATGTCGGCCTTGTAGTTGCGGTCAAGGTCGTCCATGGTCTTCTTCAGTCCCTTCAGGCTTTCCCTCATCTCGTCCTTCTGCCACTGAGAGATCACTGCGGTGCCTATCGACTGCAGGGAAGACAGATGTTGACGCCACAGCACAGAGTTATTCTATTCTGAAGGTTTTCTAGCGCAGACGTGTCATTTACCTCAGTCATGTCGGCGATCTCTTTCTGTATGTCCTTGTTCGGGGTCGTCTGCTGCTTCACCTTGTCTCCCAGAGCAGACAGAGACTGCCGCAAGGCATCGGCTTTCCTCTGGGCCTGATGGATGCGAGACACAGCAGCGTGAGCAGTGGGGCAGGAGGGAGGCAAGGGCAAAGAGCAGAAGGTGCAGAGAGAGATGAGGAAAGAAAGAGAAATAAGCCAAGTGGTGTGAGCGAGGGAACGGGAAAAAGGCAGAAAGATGAAGGAGCAGGATCAAACAGAGATTGTTGTCTAAAAATAGGGAAGATTAATTTGTCCTCTAGGCCTGGAGAGAGGGGGAAATGCAAAATTCTCCTTTCTAGCTCCAAGTTCACCTCAAGCTTCATTAAAGTTTCATCAGCGAGACCCAAATAAGACATGTGGTGGCTTTGTCTGGGACACTCTGTCGTTTAATTGGTCAGGTGTTTGTTAGGAGCGGCGACTAAATCATTGTGCTCGACACGCCACGGCAAGGCTTTCTTTCGTTTTTTACATAAAATGTGAGAGAATTAAATCTGCCGACTTTATTCAAAAATGTTGGCCAAACTCTTTTCCAGGCAAGCGTGGGAGGATGTGTGTACGCGGGGATACTGCTGGAAGCAAGTGCATCACTAAGTGTAAGTTGTGTGTGTCCTGACCTTCTGGGCCTCTGTTCCTGTCACAGCAACGATGCGGCGGATGCCCTTAGCGATGGCCTCCTCCGAGACGATGACAAACGGCGCGGCGTGACCCGAGTTCTGCAGATGGCTGCAGATAACAGAAAACAACAGCGCATTACCAGCAGCGTTATACAACTGCAGGAGGCAGATGAGAAGGAGAGCAGCGAGGAGCTGAGGGGAGGAACACGAGCAGGGGAGAAAACATTACAAAAACAGCAGCAGGAACAAGGGGCTGTTTGAAGCGGCTGCAGATTAAAACGACATCAAAGACAACATCAGGAAGCACACCCAACAGTTTACTAAAACCTGAAGCAGCATGAAACGGAAGGAAATAAAAAATAAAAAGCTCAATGCAAATGTCTCCTACAGTAATCACATGAAATGAAAAGTCTCTCTATAATATAATCTATAAAAGAGTTGATACGTCTTGGCATTCAGGTGAATTTTACAGCCAGGAGCAGACGCTGTTAAAGTCAGTGGAGCAGGTCTAATCGCTGGATTGAGCTTGACGAAATGTTCCGGGCCTCGTCTGCACAAGGACACGGTCGTCTCACCAGAAAGACACGCAAATCCAATTAACAGTATCCACTTTGCACACCACCGCTGGGCAGGTCTGACACGTCTGAAAACTCCATGCAAATGCAGACGTTTCTTCACGTTGCACATTTGAGTCCGCTCGGGACACGCACGGTAACTTCCAGCAAGACTTCAGATGTAACGGCGAGCGCACACTTAAATCAAAGCAGCAGATCAGGGTAAAGGGAAAAAAAAAAAAAAGTGTATTTTCTGCTCCTGTGTTCATGTTCCCAAACATTACTAATGTCTGTGAAACACATTCCTGACAGACTGGGAAACCAAAAACAAACACTGTCATTACGTGGCAGACAGTTACGAAGAAGCAGTGAGGGTGAATCAGGATGAAGCCACGTAGCAGCAAACAGAAGTAAACAACACGATAATGAATGGCACCGCTCCACAAACAAAAACAGGGAAGCTGAGAGAAAAAAATGGAAATAGAAATGTGTTTCTTCTTCAAGTTTTCTTGCATTCTGTTTATGAAACCAAACATTTCTTTGACTATTTAGAGTCGATACTTCACAGGAAATAGCTGCTTTTATATATTTTTCAAGTCCATATTAACGAAATTGAGAGATGTGTTTCTAAACACATGAATCATGACTTAATGAAGTACTGGTACCAGACTTAGCATAACCCTTCCCCATAACACTATAACGTTACCTAAACTAACGAGCATTAGCATCACTGGTGTAAACATTCGATTACAAGTGATTACACCAACAACAGTCCACAGTTTGTGAGTCAGTCATGTACTCATCCAGCAAATGCATCTTCTCAGAATGCAAAACCATGAAAATATCTGACATCTACAGTGTGTGTTTGTGATTTCACATTTCCACAAGCTAACCCGTTAGCTTCAGTTGAAACAAACCCTGGTCTGTTTGCACTTTTTTTGTTTTTTTTTACAGTTTATCTGGGCTGATGATCAAACTGTAAATCAGCACCATTTTTTCATGATTTTAAACCTAATTTCCATACCTAACAGCTTCTTTTCAATCATTCTAATTTGGCTGGGTGGTTAATAGCAGATTTCTATTGTTATAACTTCAGAGCACATTTAATACTGCTTTATGTGGACTTTGATTAAAGTTGGTAAAGCTTTAAATGCTCCATTTGTGTACTTGACTGATCTTCTAGGCTAAAAAGACCTCAAAGCATCAGATCAAACATTTTTAGCTCAATTCTGACCGAAGTTTTCTCATTTTTGCTTTGTTTGGGAATGTCTCTGCTATTTTACTTTTCACTTTTGTAGCAACAACCACACAGAACAGGAAACCAGTCAACAACACGATGTACTGCAGTCCAGTTCACTGTTAGCGACACTGGCAGTTTTTCTTTCAAGACATCAGCATGATACTCACGTTCCACCACAAAACTCGATGGAGGTGAGAGAACCCGCAGCACTGGTGGGGTCGTCCAGCAGTTCCTGGACGGGAATACCAACGGACACGACTCTGACTGGGTCGGGGTAGGTCTCATCAAACACGGCGCGCAGACCTTGAATGGCCTTGGCTGCTGCTAGCGGTGCGTCCATGGCGTACACTGGCTGCAGAGTTCAGGTGGAGATCACATTCAGAATTATCATCATCAAATTTAAGCAAAAATCACCCATTATGGGAAAATCAAGACAATTTAAAACGTTAATCAGGATAGAATCTTTCATTACATCTTTTCAGACATTTTCAAGTTACAGCTGAGAGAGGACTGACACAAACGTCATTATTATTCTGAGTAAAAAGGCTTCTTCTCCTCATGAAATTCTACTATGTGACGATTTCATTTGTATTCCACCACTGACCTTAGCGTCTCTTATCATGGCACAAGCCATCTCCTCAGTCCGGCGGACCTCACCCGTGCTCAGGGCACCTTTAGCAGTAAAGTCAAAGCGCAATCGATCGGGGGCGACCAGGGAACCTCTCTGGTCCGCCTCCCCCAGAACTCCCCTCAGGGCGAAGTTCAAGATGTGTGTGGCGGTGTGGTTGCTCATGATGGGCCTGCGACGAGCCTGGAGAGAGCGAGAGGAGTCAGAGCTTCATCCAGAACGTAGAAACAGATCCTGAATCATTTTCTGACTGATGATGAACAATATAATTTACAAGTATCAATCTGACAGAGTGTTCTCACCTCATCTACATGTAGAGTGACGCGGTCTCCAACCTTCAATGTTCCATAGACGGTACCCACATGGAGAACATAACCTCCTCGAACCTGCGTGTTCTTTACAGTGAACTCCATCCGCTGCGAACACAGAAAGAAAAGGCCCCAGAGACAGCAAGGTTAGAGAAAAGTCTCTGTCTGGCAGGAAACGGGAAGCAAAAATAATTCCTGGCTGATGCTTTGTGTGTATTTTTATTATAGCATCTGGAGATTAAATATAGCAGAGAACACAAAGCCTTAACAAGCCAAGGTTCCTTTAACACGCCTTCACATCCTTGGCAAATACGAGAAATATTAGAAAAACCTATGAACACATACAAAAGAAACAGTAGTGACATTTGAATGGCTTTTCTTTTCTTTCTTTCTTTTTTTTTTTTACACAGATGCTCTCCTGCAAACTGTAGATACGACTGTTTTCGTGCCATTCCGGTTCTCGGTCATGGAACAGACTGAGAACAATTTATTATCTTTCATCCATTGTTGCGTCAGAATTGTGATATTTCATTTGGCAGCCTTTGTCGCCAAGCAGACGGTCTATTTGCCTGCAGTCATGATTTCAACCGGCTATCACACTCACCAGTTCTATTTAAACAAATGTGGCAGCTTTGAAGATAAGATAGTGTAATTGTTTTATCTCCCCAATTAAAAGTCAACAAAAGGTGAACCTCCTTTTTTTTCCCCTTTGTGCCCGCAATGCGACCACTGTGTAAAGTTTGTGGTGAAAAAAAGCAACACACCAACTCTGGAAATTGCCCTAATGAGGACTTTTGAAAACCTCAGACCTCTTTGTGGAAACACTCAGCCAAGAAGCTCATTATAAACCACTGCATTCACTTTCTTTCTTTTTTTTTTTTGCTGCACTTACATCCTCTGTGCTGTCATCCTCTCGAAGCATGTAGCCCTCGTCAAACGTCTGTCCGCCTTGCTCGGCGTAGAAGGACGTCTGGTCCAGCACAACGCCGCACTCCTGACCCGTAGTCACTTCATCGCAGAAGGCGCGATCGCGGCGCAGAGCCAGCACCGTAGCGGAGGCCTGCTGAAATTCTAGACACAAAAACAGGCTCAAGGTCAGTCAGTGAATGTCAGCCGTCCAGCTGAGCTAAGACGTGTTTGTGCGAAATCGTATAGCACAAACCGTAGTTGCCGTTTTCATCTGAGGTGTATTTGTATTTGGGAGCGTCGTCTGTGGCCGGTGTCTGCTTGTTCCTCAGCTCTTCGATGGCGTAGATGTCCAGCATGATGTGGTCCTCGTATCCTGCGCCCTTACCCTGAGACTTCAACTAAGCACACAGAAAGGTGCATGTTCAGTTATGAAGCAAACTTCAAACCTGATCGTATAATTTACAACTCACAGACTTTCAAAGACAAGCTAGCGAACAAACATACGAGGTCAAAAAGTACCAACACTGTTAACGAAGTGCATCATGGTCACATTCATGCAACATGTGAGAGCAGTAACTGCCAGGAGACTGTGTGACATCGTGTTGTCAGCAGGAGGACCTGTGCTGTACATGTTTTTCTAACCAGTGGTAGATACACATTTGCGATTTCTCAGTGGACCACAAACTAGAGCAGAGAAGGAACCATCAAATTTTGCATCAGTCAGCAGCCTCAATTACTCAACTGTCATGCTGAGGAGGACGCTCTATCGCACTTGAACTTGTTCTATGGCACTTATCCAGATTGTTTTCTGACTAGATCTCTGCTTGTGTTGTATCTGCTCTAAGATGTATGTTGCTTTGGATAAAAGCGTCTGCAAAATGAAATTGTAGAATTGTAGGACTATCACTGAAGAGGAGAAGTGGGTCTGCAGCTACCATCCAGAGAAGAAACAACAGTTTTCAAGTGGAAGAATCTGCAGTTTCCAAAACTAGACATGGTGCGTGATTTCAGGAGGAACTCATCCTGCAGGGTCAAAGCTCTACTGTAACGTCTCAAGTGAGAACATTTGGCGCCAATGACCTGAACTGTGGTTTGACGGCACTGTAATTAAGTTTTTTGGTCACAACAAAACAATCATCGCTGTCCTACTTGCCAGATGTGTCTCTCTGTGACCTTTTGTTCTTCCATATAAAGGTATTCAAGATGAAGGGTTGTCACTTAACGCAGTTTAGGTGCTTGATATATTTACATAACAGGACTTCGAGGGAGCCTTACAAGCATTGCAGAATTGCTGGGAGCTTTGTGTTGCTGTACAACGAGACTACTTAGACAGAAGTAGCAGCCAAATGCAAATCAGGTACGGTTTACATCATTAATGAGCATAATTAGAATTTTTGATTTTTGATCGCCCCTCGTACATCATTAGTGACAACAAAAGAAAATCAGAGTTTGATTAATGTCACCATTCAATAAAAAGTGCCATTTTTCATTGGGCAAATAATAAGTAACTCCAAATGTATGCAGGTAACAAAAACCTTTATGAGCTGGTTTCCTTGAAATGCTTTTATTTCATTAACCTGCTTTGTTTCTGAAGGTATAAAAAGGCAGCAACACTCCAGCTCACAATGTAATAAAAACTATGTACGCTTTCAGGGTTTCTGTTATTTTTAAATGTGGAGGTACCAAGTTGTTTTCTGTTTTTATTAGGCGCAATCTAATTTAATTCAATACCTTGTCATAAAGCTTACAATCTTTACATTTGTTAGATGATAGTCGTATTTTGTTGTTATTGTCAGAGCTGACCTTGGAGTTGAATCAATGTCCCTCTGATACAGTCAACAAAAACAGAAACAGAAAGCTTCCCAAAGTTAGGATTTACTCCACGGTTCATGTATTAGTATGCTGTAGAGTGCACAGGTGAAACTAATAAACTGTTAAAGCAGCCTATATGACAGGAAAAGGAGGAAATATGAATGCATAGTGTGTCAAACTCCCTCATCTGGCAGGAAGCAGAACTGCAGCACTGACATTCGTTCACCGTGATGTGTTGGACAGTAATGTGAGGCTGCAGTATTATAGGAAAGAAATCAATCTTTTGACCGAATCAAACAGCCAGGGATTAAGCACGGGGCTGTAAAGTAAATGTGGGTGTATTTAAACAGCAGGTGCATGGCTCCTGATTCTGACTTACAGTGCAATACCCGAGAACGCTGACACAAGGTGAAATAGTACACCCAGGGGAGAGGACACGAAATACTGCTCAGTGGAGTCTCCCCACCGCGAATATAAGAACCTCCCATCCCCTCACCTGTGCTGCCTTCTTCTCCTCCTCGAAGGCGGCCATGTCCACGTCCATGCCTTTCTCCTCTGCGATGAGGGAGGTCAGGTCCAGAGGGAAACCGTATGTGTCATACAACAGCCATGCAGTGTCGCCTGGACGCACAGACGGAGACAGAAATCAGCTGCTTGATATGCAGGAGAGCAGGAGAGGGGTCTGTCTGCAGCTACATTGCTGGAACACTCGTGTCCTTGAGTCAGACAGTAAACATGTCAGCGAAACAAAACGGTGCAGTCATCATTTTGACGAGTTAGACGTGAAAAGTTTGAGTTCATGCTCGTGTTGTACTCCCATCAATGCAAATGCATCTTGCAAGGACACTGCTACGTTTTCCATTTTGCCATTTGTAGCACCTCATTTTGACTAAGCGCACAAATGATGCTGTCACCCTTTAGGACGAAGACGAAATAAATTGAAAAGCCTGAGGTAGACGGCAATCTGTCAGACAAATCCAATACAGTGCATGCTAACATCCCTGGAGGGAAGTTTAGAAAGGAAAGCTGGATGTTCATCAGTTTTTATGCCATTTAAATTTACGACGTGAAAGATCGGTCATTGAGATTTCTAATTATATCTCAATTTCTGTTAGCCAATCAGAGTATTTTTAAATTTGGAACAAGAAAGATTTGGATCATCATGCGTGACAGTCAGACAGATGGATGAATGGTGGAAACGACCGATCCATAATGCACAAATTCTGATGGGATTAAAAGGGAAAAAAAACAAAGCAATTGAAGGACGACAGGAGTGACAGAGAAAAGAGGCAAGAAAGAAAGTGACGTGGGTGGTGAAGAGAGATGAAAGGTAGAGAAAGGATGAAAGGATGATTCAGGGAGAACAGGAACAAAACTGGTGCACTGAACTTGTCAAAACAAAGGGAAAATGATATCTATGTCACAAAACATCCAATGATTTTAAAATAAACTGAAGCTCTCTCCACGAAAATCAACAGCGTAGGAGACATAATGTGAGCACATACAAGTGGCAATGCTTCTAGTGAAGAGTGTCTCACCTGGGATGGTCTTGCTGTCTCCCAGACTCATTATCTTCCTGTCGAGGATGCGGCGTCCCCTGCTGAGGGTTTTGAGGAACTGCGCCTCCTCCTCATTAATAATGTCCTTCACCATTTCTGGGTCTTTCTTCAACTCCGGGAAAGCTTCGCCCTGGAGAAGGAGAGCGAAGGAGACGATGGAAGATGAGACAAGAGAGGAATGGAGAGGAAGAGGAACAGAGGAAAAGCAGAGGAGCGACGGCAAAAGAAAGACAGACAGAGGTCACCAATTAAAGCATAACAGAGCTGAACTGAAGCTGTTTTTATTGGGTTGAAAATTGACAGAAAGCTCCAATATCCAGCTCTTTATCGTGACTGAAAGAGAACTTTTAACTTTTTAAACGTGTGAGCTGATAACCCCTATTACGGTCTTTTGAAAAACCTCGACAAACAAAATTCAAACCCCCTTTTTTCTGCTGCAGAACAAATGCCCTTCAGAGCTCAGTGTCTGCTTTTAAAGACATAATTTATGAATATTTCTGAAATACTGGCATCTCCAAATAACAAACGTGCAAAAGCAGAAACTCATGAAAATATCATAATCATGCAATAAACTGTACTCTATCGTTATACGTCACATAAAACCTCCAAAGCGTGTCAAGCTTTGGAAGAATTTCCCTTCAATTTGCTCGAAATCTTAGTTAGACCAACACAAATTTGCAAAATATTAAAGCCATATGCAATACAATGTTAGTACCCAGCATTAATGCATAAATAATAACAGGGTTATGCAACTGTAGGACTGAACACAGACAAATGAAGGATTTATAGTCTCTTTAAGTTGGTTCTCATGACAAATGAGCTAGCTTTGTGCCTGTAACACACAAACACATTATATTCTTACACATTTTACTACACAGGTGGTCTCTTTTGCTCTCCACATATGAGCTCGCCTCAGCTCTTTTTAGTTACCAACATTTTTCGAAGCAGTTTAGACTAATTTTTCCTCCATTTAAAGCTGAACTTGTGGGGCACACCTACAGGCTGAAGGTCACCACTTCAGAAAGTCTGCTACTGTTGAGTCAACAGCTAACTTGGCTATTGTTGCTCTGTTCTAAAAACTAATTCTATCTACTGACGAGCAGTTTGCTTTTTTTTAAAGCTCAGCATCACGGGTGAACAATTTGTTTACTTCTTAAATCCTGTTACTGCCAGAAAAGACTGAATTCAAGCGCAGCCTACACAGAACTGTCTACACCTACAGTACAATAAGACATAATAGATCAATAATTTAAAAAAAAAAATCTGACTGTCAAGACTGAAGAACATTACATTTTATAACTAATGACCTAATGTTAAATTCTTCACTAGCAGATTATGTGGCCTGTGGACACGCTACAATGAAAATGAGGCAGACGAAGACAGACAATCTCACCAGGGAGTCGACCACCACGTCCACCAGAGAGGCAAAGAAGCCCCTCTGAGCTCCCAGCTTCTCGTGGGAGTAACGGACTGCACGACGCAGGATCCTCCTCAACACGTAGCTAAACATGGTGGAGACAACAAAACAGGAAAATTCATATTAGAAACTATAAACCCCTGCCTTTATTGCCTATTTTTAAGATGTGTTGTGTTTGTCTGTACTAAATCACCTTGTAACAGCCAATTACCCAGAATACAGTGTACCTCGAGTCTCCAGCACGTTAGTTTGTCAATCAAGCGTAACATTTCAAATTCTCAACATCAGAACAAAGTAAATAAGACTACACTGCACACAAATTACAGCATGCTGTACTTTAACTTTCTGTGCTTTTTTTAGCTGAAATGTTAATATCTCACCCTCTTCCTGTGTTGTCGGGGCGACCGCCGTCCGACAGGGCGATGGTGATGGTGCGGGCGTGGTCAGCGAGCACTCGGTAGGCCATGTCGATACCGTCGGTATCCTCAGCACCCACTTTTCCAGTATAAGATCGAGCACCGGTGCCCTGAAACAAACACAGAGCAGGTTCAGAAAGCTTTTGAGATGAATGATTCCCAACTTACTTCATTTCCGACCCTTTTTTTTTTTCTCGTAATTTTGGTTTAGTGTGCATTCATCGAATTAACAAAAACTGGACATTTCCAACATGTATCATTACTTATAACCGTCTGCTGTAATTTGTCTTCTCTGCCGACTTGCTAACCAATGTTCTTGCAATCTCAACTACAGTAAATGGTGTTATTGTGTTATACATTACTGTGTAGTCCGCCTGTCATAGCTGGTAGTTTATGGGAAATATGTATACTAAAAATCAGCCTCATATGTCAAGTCATTTTTTTGAGGTTTTCTTTTTGCTCATAATCCTACTCTGGTTAGTCATCACTGTATTAAATTACTGTATTTCTAACGTGATTGGGGACACGCCACTGCCACAATAAAGTCTGGCATGAACACGGATTTTTCGGACAAAACATTTAAACTCAGCAAACAGCTAAACTGTGCCTTGCTGTGTGTTTCTTCTTTAGAGCAAGAAATATGTGTGACCTTATCAGACCTTTGACTTTCTGTATTAACAGTGTACCTGCTCAAGTTTGTCTTAGCAGGCATGTTAGATTTTCTTATCTCGTTTACATTCCTATGCAATTGCACTCACACAAATCCTGTACATTTCAGTACCTTCTGAATGGCTTCAAAATAAGGGACGAAGAGGTCAGTGTCATAGTTGGACATCTTGTTCTGCAGCACCGACACCAGACGCTCCAGACCCATTCCTGTGTCGATGCTCTTCTTAGGCAGCGGCTTCAGCTCCGTCTCTGACTCCCTAAACAGGGTGAAGTAGGAAACAAGACTTGAAACCACTGATTTGTTGATCATTAAAAAGAATATATCACTTGTGCAGTTTTGTTGCGGTAGAGCACACAGGTTTTTTTATCACCATGTGCATGTCTTTGAATTTTACTAAACCTGTACTTCTGCTGTGTAAATTGACTTATTTAATAGTTCTACTTTTCAATTTGTAAGAAGAATGAAATTGAACAGATTAACTGTTGAGGGGGGCATTACATTGTTAGCAGTACATTTTTCTGGGGTGCACAATTAAAAGAAAGACATACGAGGAGGTGTGGAGAAAGGGTGTGAGCATTTAATTCTATAGCTGCACAGTTTGTCGCACAAATAACAGATAAAGGTGTGTCCTATTACCTCTATATTTAGGTGTGTTGCTCTCACAAAGATTCTGATCATTTCAGCATTCATTGTGCAACCCACTGAACTGGTTACAAGCATGAACTGAAACCTGAAGCAAGTTGTTGTTCTGTTGATGGTTGTTGTTCTAAAGGATGGGTAAGTGTGAGTTGGTTTTGTTCAAATAGTTCTAAGCACAAAGTTAAATATTGCAATGATAAGCTGAAACTTGTGAACAATCATTTGCATGGAGACTGAACGCACTGTTCTAGCATTAGACGACCACAGCTGCAGCAAAAGCAGAAAATCCAGTTTAATAGTTGCTGTCAAGACATTTTGACACCCATGCTGTTCTACAGAAGTGTTTGGACCCGTGTGGAAGCTGTAATATCTCACTCTGGCGTTGAACAAACAGCTAGGCCAAGATCATCTAAAAAGGGGAGCCTTTCTATATGCTAAACAGGGCGACATGCATGCACACCATATCCGTATGTCAAAAGAGCAGGGCTATAGTCTCTAGGTCTACTGGTTGGATCAATATGCTCTCAATGGCCTGTGAAAAGTGCTACATCAATATTCTTTCAGGAGCAATCCATCATGTTTGGCGGCAGGAGGAGCAGGCTTCCTGTGAACACACACACTTTTTTACTACTTTGAACTTGCACAACGTAATGGGGGCTGCTGCGTCCAACTTATTTTTACTCAACTAACAGACACCACATCAGAGACATAATTGGTGTGGTTGCATTTCATTAAAGCAGATAGCAAAAAGGTTTTGCAAAGTCTGAAAACAGTAGGTTGACTTGTCTGAGTTATATTCCTCAATAGTTCTTGTTCTGGAATCACAAGTTTACATAGTTGTATTTTCAGACATCACATGATATGGGCAGGTGGTCTGTTCTGAATATGCTGTTTCAGTATAAAACAACCACAATAAATGATTTCATATGCTGCAAGCAGCTTTTTCCATATATGTAAAATTCCCTTACTGCACTGTGGTAGATTTAGTTCATCTTTTTTCCTCACAACCAGTTGATTGGTTTAAGAGTACGTATAATTTTTGTTGACTGCGATTTTCTTCAGTTGACTACAGCCCTAGAATATGAAGACTTTCCCTGATCATTCAGAATGCACAAAGAACTTAAAGTAAAGGTGTAGTGAGTTTGTGTTTCAGCAGCCTCTCTAATACAAGACTTTCTCATCCGGCTTCTATCTGGTCATCGCTATTCATTAAATGAGACCGCCTTACAGATTTATAATGCTCTTAATCAGTTGTTTTCTTGTGACACTAGTAAACGGAAATAAGCGGGCAGTAAATTACATCATGATTTGCTGTGGGTCACAGGGATTAGAATTAACCCCGAAGCACTGATTATACGGGATGACATCACCAAAGCTGTCCAATTAATAGGTTCACTTGAACTTGTGAACATGGACCCAAACGAAAAGGCAAGAATTCATCCATTTTGCCTGTACTCCAGACAAAATGATCCAAACCAAAAGTGTGAACGCGACCCAAGATCTGCTGGAAACGAGGATAAAGCAACACTCAGGATTACTGGTGTCAGATTGGATGGATGGTACTAATCCTGAGACATAATGCTTCGGCAACCCAAACACCACGAGAGAAGATGCAAACAAATGCAATGAACCAGAAAGCCTCTACATTTATCCCACAGGGGATCACAACAAATTGTGTTCTCTTTTAGAACTGTAAATAATCCCAGTGATGATGAGTGAACAGTTGCATCAGATTTTCCAACAAACAATATGAACGGAAAAATGAATCAGCCACTTACACACATGTATTACTTCTGCAAAAGCATCATTTGGATCACAAATGCTGAGTCACGAAGGCCAACATGCCTGCGCCGTTTGATTGTTTTGCGATCTTTTAACGTGTTGTGTGAGTCTGCTACCTGTTGAACTGGATAAACACCAGGTTCCAGATCTCCAGCACGTTGGGATCGTCCATGTTCACCAGGTGAGAGGCGTCCCGGCCTCCGATGCGATCGAAGTGGATCTCACTGCAGGGACCGCAAGGACCGGTGTCGCCCATCTCCCAGAAGTTATCCTTCATGCTGCCAGGCAGGATGCGAGCCTCCTCCATCCTGAGCAAAACACAAAAAGAGGACTTATTTTACTCAACTCAATTAAAAAGTAAAAATCAAAATGTGTGAAAATTGGGACCAGTGTCAAAACAAAGTGTTCAAGCCTCCGAACAAACAAACGTGACTTTCTGTGGCTTCCTTTTCTGCGCTTCAGTAATTTATTTAAGTCATCCTCAATCTGAATGTTTACCCAGTGACATTTCATACTCTCGTCCTAAAGCCTGGTTGTTAAAATGCAATTACAATATAAAAAAAAAATATTGTTTCTTCACAAAAGTTACAGAATGAATCAGAAAATTAGACAAAGCAGAGTGAAAACATCTCTGCATGTTTATATTGTGCAGACTGAGTTAGAACAGTAATGTGTTTTTCTGTGAGCAGTGACTTGAAGTAAAAAGTGAAAGACACACTTAATTATGTTTAATCAAAGAACAACCAACATAACACAGGCTGTCTCTAGTGGGGAAACACTCACATACATCATGAAACTACTTTAGACTGCAGACACTTTGCAGCATTCATGTAAAGATGCAGTGCAGCTCTATCAAGCAAAGTAAATGATTTGTAGAGGAGGTATCAGGTGCTCCAGGTGCACACCACAAGACAAGTAATAATTCACAGTTGGTGGTGATTATTTAAGACACAAATCCATCACATTCAAAACCCAACTCACCCCAAGTCAATCCAGATCTGTTTGCACTCCAGGTCGGGCTCCAGGCCTGCATCTTCATTACCTCCAAAGTAGGTGACATACAGACGGTCTATGGGAATGCCAAACTCCTGAGTCAGCAGCTCCAGAGCCATCTTACAGGCCAGTTGCTGCAGAGAAAAGAAAGACACCACTGGAGATGAGAAAAAGCATATGAAGTCCACACAAAAATCAATATTGTAGCTGTTATTGTTCCGGATTCTAAATCACTTTAGAAGTCTATGGCTTTCCTTGCACAGAGGAAATACTGAGATTTAACCCTTTTTGGGGGCTTTGACAATAAAAATAGCAATTTAATTCTGAAACAATTTTCTCAATCAGAAATTCCTTTCGTCAAACATGGTCAGAAAATACCACAAAAATGTATAGATTCTTGTCTAATAAGGTAACACAGTCTTATTGGTTTTACTGTGCACGGATCGATCACGCTCACTGTCCTGTGTAGTCAGCACCCAAAGGCCCATTCTGAGCAGAAAAACCCTGAAGCCCCTTCTTGAATGTTAATAAGGTGACACAGCTTTTTTATAATAGGATTATCATTATTGTTTGCACATCTCAAGTTGCTTACACCATATACTATGTAAATTTGCACATTCTCAAGTGAATCATTTCTACAGTCCTGCACAATGTAAATATTTCTATAACTTTTGAATTACCTAAAATTCCTTGGATTTGTTACACTTGCTATTTATTTGACTTGTAACACGTACCGTCTAGTGACTTTTCTTTTTAAATATTTATATCCTTCTTTAAAAATCCTCTACTTGGCAGCATTTACTCTAATGCACCAAATCACCCCATCAAATTCCTTGTATATGAAAACCTACTTGGCAATAAAACTGATTCGGTTTACTCAACCACGTTAACAGAACTGAAAAGCAATGCCCACAAAGAGAATTCACGTCAAAATGAAGGCCACTACCGGCAGCACTTTAACTGGAAAAGTTGGACAAGTTCGTTGATATAGTCAATACTGGCTTATTGCAGGTACACTGACGGATAAGCTGGCCAGCAAAGAACAGGAAATCACAGTCGAGAAATGCCAGATAAGGTCTAAGGACAAATGGTGTGATCAAACAGTATAGCCTAACATAGTTTACATGCAATGTACTGCATTTTTTCAACTCTCAAATACTGATACCATTATCGGCTAAAATTATAAGGTGACAAAAAATATTAAACAACTAAAAATGATGACACTGTAATACCTTAAAGTAGTCCCCAAAGGACCAGGACCCCAGCATCTCGAAGAAGGTGTGGTGGTAGACATCTTTGCCCACATCGTCCAGGTCGTTGTGTTTGCCTCCTGCACGGATGCACTTTTGCGTGTTGGCAGCACGATGAAGCCGGGCCATAGGATGGGAGGGATCGATGGTGTTGAGGAAGATGGGCTTGAACTAAGAGGAAGAGGTATTAAAAATGAGATAAGAAGAGTTGTGTTCTACTGATACTTTGAGTCAAAATATTCAGTGGGCATGTGGAGAATATAAGAGCAAGGCTAGAGGAGAGAGATCTGGAGAAGACGCAGTTCATACCTGGTTCATGCCAGCGTTGGCAAAAAGCAGCGTGGGGTCGTCCAGAGGGATGGTGGATGACGAGTGGACGTACTGGTGCTCATAGCGTCGAAAGAAGTCGATGAACTTCTCACGGATTTGAGCTGCACTCAAGGAGGAGTCCATTCTGAATCAGCTCTGTGAACAGAAATTCATACATACGAGTTAATACTGCAGCATGTTTAAACAGCTTCCAACCCCAGCAGCAACTTTTTAAATCAGTTCTCTGCCTAATTAAACTGTTCAGGATCACAGTGACACCAGAACCATTTATATTCTAAAAGAGAAAGTAACTCGCTGGGTGTGATCAACAACAAATTTGCAGCCAAGTCAGAATGTTGTTTTTTTTTTTTTTAAATTCACTGTTTGAAACAAGCTCATTTAACCAAAAACAGAATTGGGGCCATTTCTGTATTTGAATTCTTTTTGAGTTTGCGGTGGTGAAAGTATTTATCTTCCCTCTCATTTACAACTGGAAACGGTGAAAACCCTGACGGGGGTAATCATCTTACAAACAGGCTTTTACTGCTCTTCTGCCTGATTTTGGTCTGATCTAGCCTCCATACTGAACTGAGCCAGTGCTAACTTGGCAGTTACGGGGTGTCTGCACAGTACACAGTAGAGAGGTTAAAGACACAGTCGCCTCGTCCAACCTGTCGTGCCAAACAGCAGCTGCTACTGTTGTTCTGATCATAAGTGGTGAAACCTGGCTGATTTCTCTCAGTGTGACATTGGCAACAACTAAATGGATTCTAGCTGCAACTTGAAAGCAGAGATTCATGTCATCTGAATGTCTGTGATCCATCTCCTGGGCTCACGTTAGATAAAACAGAACACTACAAAACCAGAAAAGAGTTTGTTAGCTTTCTCAGGGAGTTTCTTATCCGTAAACGCAGTCTGGTAACCCAGCTTAGCTTTACTTTATTAAAATAGTAGTAGTAGTGTGATCCAGGTTTATTCTAAGATGATATGACCACACATAGCCTCAGATGAATTGCTGATATGTTGCACGAGGCCAATGTGAGTAGCACTGCCAGTAAAGGAGCAGGACTGCTTAACTGTATTTTATTTTAAACTTTCACTGAGTATTGATAAAAGGAGTGCACGTTAAATAAAAGTTTGTAAGACACTATAATGTAGTTGCTGGAAGGGGGTTTTATGACTGAACTGTATCTGTCAACAGTAAAGCTGTGTTTTACTATATTGTAATTCATTTATTTATTCACAAACAACCACATGCGGGTGTCCATAAAACAAATTATAGCCTTATAAATGGTAATTAAGTGGACGAAAGTAAAGAGTAACCAATTTATTATATCATATTATACTTACTGCTGCAACTAAACACTGTTTCTGTTAGCAGGTAACTGGTTTAGTCCATACAACAGGTCAAATATGCCCGAGAGGAGATCTTCAAATGTCTTGTTTTATCAACCAGCAGTCGAGATTCCAAATATGTTATAATGACATAAAAATAAGAAGGCAAACGTTTCATATTCTTGTTCAATAAGTGACTTAAATTATACATAGAATAGCAAATTTCTTGGTAATTATTGTCTTGTCATTAAAGCACGTCTAATTTTCATTCCTTGAGCCTATAATTAGGTGAGGTATGTCAGTTGTGTGTCTTGACAAGCAGCTTTAACTTCTATTCTGTCATTTCCCTCCAACAAATTGGCCTTTGGCTCTTCACGTGAACCAACAGCAGCTCTGGAATCTACTGAGACAGGCGAGGATTTTCATGCTGCAGTGCACAGCTGTCGATCTGAAACCAGATGTGGACCAAGCAGTTCTCATTTTGAATGTCTGCAAACATAATGCTGTCATATTCATTTTGCTGGTTCTTTCTGCTCAATGTTTTGAATCCAAAATACGTCGAAATATCGGCCATCAGGCCTGAATGTATTCAGGACATCTATCGCTGTCACGGCTGCTCACAGAGGATGTAGTTTGCTCACAAAGCACGCAGCTACCAACAGCAACAGAAACTGAATTGACAACTGTGAGAATCGATTATTGATTATTTTAAATCATTTGTCTGGCAAAATGCAGAGCAAAGTTTGTTCTCCCTTTCCAAACATATTTTTTTTAACAGTTTGTCACCTTAAAGACATCCAGTTGTGCTTCAGAAAACTTGATGATCTTTAAAACACTAAATCAAAATGTGTTTGAATGTTGTCTGTCTTAGAGGGTTGAAGCTGAATGAGAAACTTCTGGTGATGGGGGGCCTGTAACACTTCCTGAGACATTGCTGGATACTGAGCTGCAAAATTAATTAAACCTTGCTTGCTTGAAGAAATTGCATGGCGCAGAATTTAAGCATTTAAAATAACCCAAAAGGATCTATATTCAGTTGATGTGATTTGAAACAGCGGGATCTCACTCTAACCATGCAGCATGCAAACTGTTTCACAAAGAGAAAAAAAAGGGGGGAAAAAACAGTATACTGTCTATAATTAAAAGGCAGCAGAGTTGAATTCCCATCAGTGGACTCAGTTGTAAACTAGCTGGCAAAGGAAACCACACAGCTGGTGCCTTCTGCTCTCTGGGGCTAACAAGCGGACGGTAAACAGCCACTGTCCCCATCCTGGCTACCAAACCACTCGACTGGCAACCAGAGAAAGTAGAGACATTGGGGTGATGGGATGGAAATTTCAGCCCAGCGTCTTGTTAAATAAGGGCAGATGAGAGTTCACAAAGGACATCAGTGACACAGAAAAGAAAATCCAATAACTGGCGATGGAATATTACAGCAACATGTAGAGCTAGAATATGAAGTCAATTGTTTATGTCATCTATTTAACTAATCGCCATCTATTTTGATAACCGATTTGAGCAATTTTAAAGAGAAAGAGCCAAAATTCTCTGACTCCAGCTTCTTTTTATGGTTTCTTTACTCCTCTATGACAATAAACTAATAATCTTTGGGTTGAGGCATCATCCTGAGCTGTGAGAGGACAGTAATTAACACTTTCCACCATTTTCTGACAATATATACCCCAAACAACTAATCAAGAAAAAATGGACCATCTATTTTGATAAATGATTTATTGGTCTGAGGAAGTTTTGGGGAAAAATAGCAAAAAAATTCTGACACTAGCTTCTTAAATTTAAACATTTTCTGGTTTCTTTACTCCTCCATGAAGATAACCAACAACTTTGGGTTGAGGGCGTCATCTTGAGCAGTAGGAAACACTGATAAACAATTTTTGCAATTTTCTGTGGTTTTACAGCCTAAAAAACAATTGCGTTATCAAGAATATAATGGACCATTAATTTTGCAAATTGATTATTCGGTTTGAGCCATTTTTAACGAAAAACTGCCAAAATACAGACTCCAGCTTTTTACGTTTAAATATTTTCTGCTCTCTTTTTATTCTTATACGACAATAAACTAAAAATCTTTGGGCTGAGGGCTTCATCTTGAGCTGTGGGAAACACTGATTGACATTTTTTTTTTTTTACCATTTCTTTCTTTCTTTCTAATAAAAACTGCCAAAATAGTTCTGAAAATGTTCTGGTTTCTTTACTCTTCTGACACTAAACTCAACATACTTGGGGTAAGAGTGTCATCTTAAGCTGTGTGAAATACTTTTAGACATTTTCCCCCTACATTGTACAGTCCAACAACTAATCAATAAAATATTTAATAGATTAATCAACAACAAAAAACAATCAGCCCTAGTAACAAGAGGGGAAAATGTGATCTAAGATGCAAATAATGACCAACAGAATTGCAAGTTTCCCCCATGTGCAATCAGGTGGATGGTAAACACTGAAAACATCTTCATGGCTACGGAATTGAATCCCAAGTTATTCAGCCCTGTGGTTTGTCCTCATGACACATGTAACACCTTGACTTGGTATTTCCATCTCTGGGGGTGTCTGTTTGTGCCCACAAACACAGACTATAGTGACATATCCGCAGCTCTGAAGTGAGGTCCCAGAGGGTTAATTTCCTTTTCTCATGAAAATGGGTTCTCCCAAGCCACCTTTGCACCTCTGCTGTAAACAAGCGCGCAGAAATGGGTATCGCAAACCATTGACAGTCGTGTCAAATGACACCATTCCTCTAAAACATCCTCTAAAAACCGGCATCCTGCCAGCTGTTTGTAAATTGGTCCGCCGGGCAGAGGCACTAGCTTAAACTGACGTTAGCAAGCTAATATGTTAGCCGGTCAGCTAATATGTTACCTCTCTGTGTTCGGCCTAAAAGAGAGACCTTAGCACGCAACTCTGACAGAAACCCTATTCAGTGAGTGCTACAACAAGCGTTATTTATTGAAACGGCACCTGAGCAAATTCAAAATACTCACAGAAGTCGCTGTTCTTGCAGAATGAATCAGGTACTGCTCCCAGAAACACTGCTTTAGCCCACGCTGTTGGACCAGAAGGAAAGCATAGTGCGGCGAACACGCCCACGGAAGCTTTCCATTGGTCCTATGGCATGACACCTTGACAAATATCGATTCTCATTGGACGAGCCTGCTGTCAATCAGAGCCGAGCCCGCCACATAAGTGCTACAGTTTACCCTGCCCTGGCTGATGCAATGTAAAAGAGTGAGGTGTCAACGCACATATTTTTTTTCCAGTTTCATTAAAAAAGCTACTTTAAAAATACAAATTTAATTTCAGAAAAAGTCTTATTTCCCTCTGCTTGCGTTTAGAATTGAGATAAAGAAATATTAAAATCCGTTATTATTTAAGCTGTTATAATCTGCATTTATTTGCAATCAGAATGTGTTACGCATATTTATTTATCTACTTTATCATTGTTTGATTATGCTGAACCATTTGCTCTGTTTACTACGTGTATTTTGCTTTTGTGTCGTTATCATCTGTGCTCCCTGTATGTTTGTTTTACAATGTAAGTCATGAAAGTTGATAGAAAATTAGAAGAAATTTTAAATTTATAAATGTATATTTCGTATTACATTATATTCCTAAATACCATGGTTTAGATAATATTCTTTAAGTATTTTTTTAGACTGAGCTTATTCAACTTTTTCGTCGCATAATATTCGTGGCTAAGATGTTTTTTGTTTGTTTTTGTTTGTTTGTGTTGTTTTCATTTTTTAATATAACAGTTATCTAATTGTTATAGTTTGATTGTTTGGGTTTTGGAGATGTGGCACCAATTCTGTAAGAATTTACTACAGATTTGTGATTTTACAAAGTAAAAACAATAATGATGAAATATTACCGCACAGTTAAGATTTTGCGTTAGTGATGTCATTTCCTCCAGCGTCAGGCATTGGCGGAACACTTCCCTCCTGGCTGTGTTTCAAGGGGGAACAGATTTCGTGTGGGACCGGTTTTACATGCTGGTCAGTTCATTTCATTTCTGTGCAACATGCCGGTTGACACCAAACGTGTACGCGGCCCAGAAGTGTCTCAGAGCCCGTCTCTGTTTCTGGGCAGACCGGTGGCGGTGCTCCCTTCTTCCGGGCCCAGAGCGGATGGTCGGCAGCGGGACCAGGTGGACGTCCGGCCGGTGTTTGTGCGCTGCGGCCTGGTGAGCCAAGCTAAAGGCTCCGCGTACATCGAGGCTGGAAACACCAAGCTGATGTGCTGCGTTTACGGCCCCAGAGAAACGGAGCGGAAAGATGAGACAGATATGAAATGTGGAAGGTATGTAGAGGATAAATGTGATCGTATTTATTGATCTACAACAAAATAGAAACAAAAATATAAGTGAATGTGAATTCAACCAACTTGGTCTTGCATGACTGGCATTGTTCATAGCAGTGCTGCAAAAAACAATCGATCAATTTTGTCGAAATAATAATGATTGATTGATTGATTGTTTTTTTAGGCTATAAAATGTTGACAAGTGCCCTGCTTCGTCAACAACCCCAAAGTCGTCTGTTTACTCTCACAGAGGAATAAATAAACCAGAAAATATTCACATTTAAGAAGGTGGAATCAGACGATTTTGACCTTTTTATTGAGAGAGCTACCTAAACCCATTAATGGACGGTCAAAATAGTTGATGATCGATTCAATATTTGACAGCTACTTAACTGTTTAATTAAATGTTGCAGCTTCAAGTAATGGGTTGTCTTTGAATATCGTGAACAGTTGTTCAAAAATGTGGAAAGACAGAATGAAACTTGCATCTTGAACCTATATAGTAGTAATAGATTGATACATTTAAATGCAGAAATATTGCTCAAGGTGAAATTTTCAACCTTTTTCATAAATAAGACCCAGCATGACCAAAGTTAATTTACTTTTTGTCAACTTAATAATTTAATATTCTACTCATGGCCTGCTGTTATAGCCATACACACTGTTAGACACTATTAGGGCTGAACGATCTGGGGGAAGTATCTTTTTTCCAACAGATATTGCCATTTCTATAAACCCTTTTTAAAGCTTCAGTTCAATATTTATTGTGAAATAGATTCAGAACATTTGATGGTCCATCAAAACACTAACTGCTCTGTACTCTAAATACAGGTTGGGAACTTAAACATATAAACTACATGTACATGTCAAACATGGAATTATTATGTTTTAAATGGCACATAAGATGGAACAACTGTCACAAAATTTTGAACTGTTAAATGCTGATCAAAGACAAATAAAGCGAATAAGAAAAAAAATGGGACATTGTAGTCTTAATATTCTGAGTCACCACTAAATTGCATTTTTTTTTTTAAACCTCTCATAACCATAGATTGTGTAACATTGCTAATATGTGTACTACTTATTAACATGTTGAATCCTGCAAGTCAGTAAATTGAGCTCAGCTGGAAGTTACCCTCAAGTCTCTATGTGTTTGTCCTTTAAGTGCACACTCATGCTTGTGACAATTACTACATAAAGAGCTGAAGAAGACGAACACCGCTGTCTTTCTCTGTGTCTCCAGACTGACTACAGACATGCGCTTTGCTCCGTTCTCCTGCCCAGAGAGGGGCTCCTGGATCCAGGGGAGCCAGGACAAGGACTTCTCCCTGATGCTTCATGAGAGTCTGCAGCCTGCTGTGTGCCTCCACAAATACCCCCGCAGTCAGATCGAGGTCAACGTGATGGTTCTGGAGAACAGCGGTTCAGTCCTGGCCCACGCCATCACATGCGCCTCTCTAGCGCTTGCAGACGCGGGGATTGAAATGTACGACCTGGTGCTGGGATGTTCTATCCGCCAGGACGGAGCCTCTTATGTGGTCGACCCTTCTTACATGGAGGAAAACTACAGCAGCTCGGCCAGCAGCGAGAACCAGGGAGGTCTGACTGTCGCGTTCCTCCCCAGCCTCAACCAGATCTCTGGGCTGCAGTCAGACGGAGAAATGACTGAAGAGATTCTGACTGCTGGAGTTCGGACCTGCATTGAGGGATGCTATAAACTGTACCCAGTCATTCAACAAGCTCTGGCCAAGGCTGTACGCAAAGCAGCTCCGCCACCATCAGAGAGCTGAGAGACACAATAACTATTCACTTAATAGTTTTTCCTGCTTATGAATTCCAGCTCTTAATTTTCCAACATGACCTATTTTTTTATGTTTGCTATTACGCTCTGTAAATTAAAATGTTGACTGATTTTCTAATGCAAGACTGATTTGTGTTCTTATTAAATATTTTAACAATGCACTTATATGCTTAAGTCTACATTTGCAGCTTAAAGCTTCTAATTCACTTGAAAAAGAAAATGCAGGTCATTTTTAAGATACGATTTAACAATGATCATCTGGGATAATTCCTGAATGTGACTACTGAGGCATCAGGCGACCTAAAAGTGCAACATGACTAAATTCAATCCATTTCTTTGGCTTCTTTGGCCTGATATAAATCATGTATTTGTTAATCCCTAGTAGATTTGGTCACTTGGGTGCTTTCTGCTGCAAATTGGTCAGGGAGTGGTTTAAAAAATTGCAGCCTGAAACAAAATGAAGTGGCCTGAATCTGCAGTAAACTATGCCTGTAGTTTAGAACAAACTTAGTTTGACCTGTAAGTAACTTTAATACCACTAGAGGTCACCCCGTCTACGGTTTTAACATAAAACTGATTTAGCTGAGGTTTAGAAATGTCACAAACTTTTAATTTACTGAGCCACCTATAAAATAATCCTCCAGTGGAACCACACAAATATGGGATTGTGGCATTGTGGGGATAAATATTTCTAACACTTGTCTACATTTCTTGTGAAATAGGGAAGACTTTTACCTTGTGAGTTCTCAAATTCTTGAAAAGAAAGGAAAAACCCAGAACAGAAAGAACCACTCAGTTGCTCACTTATGATTCACACATTATTGTATAAAAGACATTCCTGTGTACAATAATTTATTACAGTACACAGGAACATTACTGTATTCTGCCACATCCACACAAATCCCACATTAAACACACAGAACAAGGGCACGCTCTTTATTTCATTCTGCTCAGACTTTGACCAACAAATCAACGCTCCAGCGCCCGAGACAGCAGCAAACAGTCCAGCATCTTTCCAGAATGATTTGACTACAGATGAGAAAAAACACTTTACATCACACAAATTAAAACATTACTTTTCAAACCAGTCAGACTCGGCATTTAACCCAGAGGGAGGCGAGCGTGTCCCGCTCTCGCTCCTCTGCTGATAGCTAACAAGATGTGAGTCATGTGACAGTCTAAAGCAGTCTCTTCCTTGCTCCACAGCTGTCAATCACTGTTCCCTCAGCCAATAGCACAGCTTGCAGTCGCTGTGGCTTGGGTTGGGAGGGGAGTGTAGGGGGGGCAGGATGTCGTCGGGGTAGGCAGTGCGGGATTGGTTGCTCGGCTTAAACTGCGTGAGATGCGATTGAGGGAAAGGAAGGGTGGAGGTGTCATGTTTGAGTGCCACAATAGCAAAAAACCACAAATAGATGCACAGATTTAGTTCAGAATAGAGTTTAAATCAGTTTGAACCGTTTCATAGGATTGTATTACTGGGCTGAACTTTGTCTGGTGACAAAGAGCAACAGTTTAACTCACAGCTGTGAAAACAACAGGAATACTGAAGATGTCTGCTAAATGTGTGTGTGTGTTGCAAATGTACGACGAACATGATGTTAACTTCTGTTGCATGTGTGTGTGTTTGTATGTATGTATGTATGTATGACCTGTAGTCTGTCTGTGTGTCTATCTTGTGTGAGGCTACCTTTTCTGACTGTTGCAAGCCGTTCTGAAGGCTTGCAAACATTCTGCAGTGTGTGTGTGTGTGTGTGTGTGTGGGTGCTGCTGTGTGTCTATCTGTAGGCCCTGTTGTGCCGGGGGTACGGCGACATAATTGCGTCCACGCTACCTTCGCTGTCCGAGCTGCTGTCAGAGTCGCTGCTGCCGGAATAAACCCAGAGTCCCGGTAAAACTCCGACGCACACGGCTGCTGACGGAAGGTGTAACACACCCTGACTGGAGCTCAGGGGGGCCGAGGGCGTCTTGGATGTCAGGCCGGGGACTGTTTGTCGATCTTCAGCTCCCCCTGACCCTCCTCCTGCTCCGCCCTCCTGCTCTGAACAGCACAACATACTGTAAGACCCACAGACTGCTCCTGCAGACACGTGCTGGCAATATTCCAGGCTTCAGTTTGTATTATTTCAGTGGAATGAACATGGAAATTAAAGGGCGTTTGCATATGCAGTAGTAGAGCACAAGATGGAAGGAGTCACCTAGAAAATAAAAAGTTACTGAGCAATCCTACTGACCTTAAATGACTAGTTAAAGATTTACGTCTAACTAGTCAATCTGTAAAGTTAAAAATCCTCCAGATAATTATCACCCAGCTCCCGCATTGTTTCAGATTTATGGCCTACACTTGTTTCTAGCAGGAAGAGCTCTGTGCTCTACCAGCTTATCACCAAACTACTATTATACACAGTTAACTGGTGATCTAGCTATTACTTAACACCTGTAAAGCCACACATTCTACAAATGGAAAGTGAATACTAAACAAATTAATAAGTTGCACTGGGTTTGTAAACAGGCAAGATGCAAAACTCTTTCCTTTCTGAACTTAAAAGGCAACAACAATGAGTTTTTTAGATTGTGGGAAGTGGCCGAAACAAAAACCAATTAAAAAAATAATGAACAAAAACATGACATTTCAACTTGGGTAGTGACTTGCTGGGAGAAAAGAGTAAAGCCAGCTCTTGATTTAGGATCAGGTTGGTCTGCATAATATTAAAAAAAAACCTTTATGGTGTCTTTGTGGTGCTGATTTAAATGGTTGAACTTGTTTTGTTTTTTAAGTCATTGTCTTGTGTAGCAGCAACAACCATGAGACAATTTTTTTGCAAGCAAATCTCCTTTTTCAGTGTTTCTCTTCTTGTCCTCGCTCATATTTCTGTGCACATGTGGAGCCTGCATGTAAACAAAATCAGTGTCTTGTAAACTAGGTAAAAAAAAAAAGGTGAATCTTTTAAATCTGAAGAAATTATGTTCTGTCAATTAGACTTCTCTTGTAAATTAGTAAAGAACACCCATTTTCTTTTTGGATCAAGCAGCAAACAAAAAAGTTGTAGAATGATGTCTGCTTTCCGATTATAAATGCAACTCCAGCTATGCATGTAGACGGTAAAAAGCTGAATATGAGCTGAGCATGAATGCCGTTCTCTGGCCCAGCCAGCCACACACAGACTGCAGCCCACCTGTGTGTCTGTCTCCGTTTCCTGTCGCTGCTGCTGCTGCTGCTGCTGTCGTGATTTCCACCTTCTGTTTCTTACTGCTGTCCGAAGACTGTGACGAACTGAGTGAGAGAATGAAGAGATTGTGAAGAAGATTTAAAGCTGGTCTAATTAATAGTTTCAAAGTAGCGATTAGTCAGACTGATTAAGAGCCCCTCAAGTCTTTTTGTGTCTTTGATTCAGTCACTTAAATGGCAACTTTAACAACTAGCAGGTGACAACAGTGGCACATTTAACAGCTAACATGCCTCAGGAGGTGGTAGAGAGAAATACAAAAGATAATTGGATGAACTTCATCAGATGGACACAATCTTGACTCCAAATGCACGATAAAGGTCTTGTGGGTAAAAAGGCTAACATGCTAAGATGATCATGTTGCTCTGCCCCAAGTAGCCAAAAAGCACGTTAGTTGCGTATCTGTATGTATACCTGCGTCTCTTGACAGCTCCAGCTAATAAATGGGCCTGCGACAGGTGGCTGGTCCTTTGCTCCGCTCCTGCATGCTTCGGTGCCGCCTTCTTTTCAGGCTCTCGACGACTTTCTTTTTCAGATGCTTGCTTCACTAGAGCGCTGTGACGGTACAGTGTTAAGGTGAATAAACCATTATGGAGCGCCGCAGAGGGAACAAAGAGTTGGATTGATCCCTTCAGGGGGTGGCACAAAAGCAGTCGGGCAGAGAGGCCGACTGAGGGCAACAGGGTGACTTTAGGTGAGCCTTGAATAAGAAACTAGTTGGACAGAGCGCAGGAAATACAAAATAGGGTCAAGATGCAGAGATAGAGCTACATGGACAGAGAGGTACACTAAAAACATGGAGTGGTGAACTTTAGATACAAAACTGGGCATTAGGTACATATGACAGAGTTTTCACTTCATGAAAGCTGCAGCAGAACAACTTTTTGCAGCTTTATCTTCATGAAACATTTCCAATTTAAACGTAATACCTGGGAAGAGTTTAATCACAAGTGGAATTTTGTCTGCAGGTGTAATTTCCGTGACACTGAACTGGGGAGAGATGCAGAGGACTAGCTGTTAGCCTCCACACACACCCTCACCTGTGCTGCTAAACCAGGAGGAGGTGGTTGCAGGAATAAATCACACCTCAACCTTGTTCTTTGTTTTTAGTTTTAGCAGATGAAATTCAAACCCACACTTCCTACTGCGACGCTGCTCCGCCAGCTGCCCACCATCGAGCGATCAAAGCGAGGTTTCACATGTTGGATGGAGTCGGCGAGTCGCCCTAAATCATATTTGATTGGATAATTTTATGTAACTGCCCCGAGGAGGTGCAGGATGACTCACCTGCTTTACAAGAAGAAATCTGAATATAAAAATAATCCAAAAAGTTTGACATATATTTAACATGTAATAAGAGAAAACTGATCAACTGTTTTAAAACTTTAAAAAATTGTATTTAATTTAACTGTGACTTTAATTTCTGCATCTGTGCGTTTGAAATCGTAGCTACTAGTCACTGATAGTTTCCACGACAACCTACTGTCTACATGCAGACAAAAGATGGAGTGACAGAAGAAGCTACTGGACAGGAAGTCAAACGTGTATCAAGGACATGAAACAGTTTCAGTGACAGTCAACTACAAGAGTTCTGTTTATAAATTAGGTGGTCTGTTCTAAACGCATGACTTCTATTAGAATTAGACGCATTATTTTCATTTTCGTTGCACAGCAACTCCTGATAATAACTGAAGGACAGCTGACGAACTTTAACCAATAACTTAAAATAACCTTTCGCTATTTTGATAATCAATTAATCGACCAAAAGTCAAAATGCTCCAAATTCCAGCTTTCTTAATTTCAATATTTTCTGGTTTCTTTATTCCTCTATGACAATAAACTGAATATCTTTGACATATGAGGATGTCATCTCAGTCCTCGGGAAACACTGATTGACATTATTCACAACGTTTTGACATGTTATAGACCAAACAACTGATTATTTACTAGAATTATTATTATCCTTTTGCACATTTCAAGTTGTTTATATTAAACACTGTGTGGCCTTGCACAGTCTCAGGTGATTAATTTGCACATTCCTGTACACTAGTATTTGTTACTTTTATTACTTTTAGTTCATGGATTTACTACACTTGGTCCATATTTGTCTTTTCAAATAACATAATAGCATTTACTGTCAACTGACTTACATGCTTTTTCTTTTTTTTTTTTACACGTTTCACTAGTTAGTGTTTAACGTCATGCACTAAAACAAGTCAAATTCTTTATATGAGAAAACCTACTTCGCAATAAAACTGCTTCTGATTAATTCATCTAGAAAAAAATGGACAAAGTCATAAACAATGAAAATAATCATTACTGGCAGCCCTATTTTCATATCAAATAAACTTTAGAACTGCTATAAATTCTTAGAAATATTAGTTTATCATTGACATGAACTGTTACTCTATTTTCCATGTTTGCTTTTATGACTTGTCTATTCAAACTGCCTTTTCACAAAAAGACAAATGAATTCCAACTCTATCTCATGTGTTAGTGCTTATTTTAAATCTGTATAATCGCTCATTACAAAAGAGGATGAAAGAATGTAAACAATCTCAGAGCGACAGCAGCTAATTAAAATGTTTTTTTTTTTGCAGACACAAACACACGATAAAGGATATTCTATATTCCAACAACTCCTGCTTCTCCTCATCCCTGCGTTGCTTCTCAACCAGACTCTGTTGCCGGGAGACCTCGTCCAAGAAACTGGTCTCATCTTCGTCCAATCCCCTCACCATGTTCCCTGTCACCATGGAAACATGCGCTCAACACATGGCACAGGAGTGACTGCACTTCTCAGAAAACAAACCGTGGCAGTCTGCTTCAGAACCACACACACACACACACGCCAGTGACCTTCAGCTAAAAAGAAAACACTGAAATCAAACACCACCTAAAATCAGATATTATCTAAAGATGAAAAAAAAACGTCTAAATTTATGAATGCTTGAACTGAATGAACTTCTGTCCAAATAATCTATTTAATAAAACCTGAGACAGAATAAAAAACAAAGCAGGAGAGGAGATGTTGGATTCCATATTTCCCTGCAACTGAGGGAACGTCTTTCAGGAGGGAAAGCTATCCAAACACTTCATTTATGAGAATTAGATGCACCTTATGGTTGAATTACTTCCTCACTTCCCTTCATGAGTCCAACCAATTTGGCTAAATAGAAAGTCTGTTGACTCAACCCAAAAGGAAGCCTGGGGAGGGTTTTTAGCATTTGCACCCAGTTAGGAACTTACACTGGAAGGAATGAGGCAGTGATATTCAGCAATAGTTCCAGCCTCATTAAATTCAAAACCTGCCGTTTGAAATGCAGCTTTCCTGTTGAAGATTTACAGTCTCACAGGCTCAACGTGAAGCCATCAAGGGTATTTCTGCAGGTTTCCTCAAGGGTTTTATAGGACTAACCATAACGAGTACACTGACCTTGGTGTGTAAATCTGGTGGACTGTATGGTAAAACAGTATTGATTTGTTAGATGCATCCTTTCATCTCATGCATATCTCTTTAAGTCAAAAGCAGGAGCTACACTTGCTATAAAGGGAAAACACGAGTTCAAACCAAGATGGCAAAACAGATGAAGAAAAAAAGCAGAGACAAAGACCCACTGAATTTAAATTGTTCCTCATATTCCTCTTGTTTCTTGTCTTTCTGCTCCTGCAGTCGCTCAAACAGGGAACGTGGGTCGTACTCTTCCTCTGGGGCCTCTGAGGAAAACACAAACACACATCGTATGTGGTTATACACACACCTGTGTACAGTTCAGAGGGTTCGGTGTGTATACATTTACATGTTCTTACCCTCAGGATCGTCAGGTTTCCTCACTTTCTCCCATTCCTCCTGTCTCTTCTTTCTCCTCTCATCAAGCTCCGTTTCAGACACAAACTTCCTGCTGAGGTCGACGCCTGCTGTTTCTCCCCCCGCCATTGCAACCGCCCTAAATGCAAACATACAGAGACACTTTACCTCTGAGTATCGTTCCAAAAACGTTCCCCCCCCCTGCTCAACACTGGAAGCATTGCATTTCTACTGGGTGCTTACTGACTGCTACGTCTACGGCTGTTGGCTTTTCCTCTGTCGACTCACACTGAGAGTTCATGGATTCAAGTTATTCTTCTTTTATGCAACCCCACAAAAAATATGCAGTCCCAAAAATATCAGCTTGTGTTCCCTGAGAAAAAAACACTTCATAATGATTGCTGCTGACATCTGTACAAAGCCATAGTTAATTGCATACAACAATCCAAAACCACAATCCACTGATGCATCAGTTCAATACATGCAATGCTTATTTGTCTTCATTTCACTAAGGTTCCCAAAATAAATAAATCTGTTTATATGTGATATTTCAATCATCAAAACACAACAGCGGCATTATCACAGATTTACACAGAAAACTTGTTCAATCTAACAGTCTCTTAAGATATGTCTGTGAAGATTGTCAGTCATCCAGCTCATGGTTACACTCGTAGTTTAATCGTAGCAACTGGACTTGATTCAGTTTCTCTTAAGATAGTTTCTAAAATGCATCCATAATTACTTCAGCAGCATGTAGACTCATAAAACTGCTCCTAGTAGAATTTAAATTATGGCACTTGCTTGCTCATGTACTGCACAACCAGTCAGTTACAACGGATGAACCAAAGTCACAACCCTGAAGTGTTCAGTCACAAATGTTTCACTATGTCTGCTGAAACACTTGATTGTAGTCATTTTGAGAAAATATGAAAACAGAGAAGAGATGCATGAGGAGAGACATTCACACAAACACATCTTTGATAAAAGATTAGGTCCACACTGCTGTATAACATCGTGCATGGTGGAGTTACAGTAGGTGCTCACTGTGTGTTTTTGTTAAAAATCTATTTATCAAACATACTTAACAAATGCAAACAAGTTGAACAACACATCACAACGGCATTAATTGTTTTTTTTAGAAGTTAATATGGTAATAACATTATCTTATAAAATGAGGCCTAAACAACTATAAGAACCTCCAAGGGTTTGGCTCGTTCTTGTGGCAACATTAAATAAACAGCTTTCCGACAACAAAAATAGCTGAGTTAAACTATAACCAAGCAAACACAAAGTCTACTCAACCAGAGGTGAAGCCAAGCGGTGGATCAGGACGGCCACAGCCACCACAGAATAAAGTCTGATCACTCTACATGTGAAATAATGAAGCCCATTAGATTGCTATATACAGACTCACAGAACAGAAGTTATGTTCAGCCACTATTTTTCTTGCAGAACTCATTTGTGGAACAATTTCTTTAAGGCTGTTATTCCCAAAAAGGTATATTTTAACAGCACATCCATGTGCTTTAACCCGAAAATGACCAATCAGAACATGTCCATCCATCCATTATCTATACAACGCTTAATCCTCACTACTGTCATGGGGGGCTGGAGCCTATCCCAGCTGACTCAGGGTGAAGGCAGGGAACACCCTGGACAGGTCACCAGTCTATCACAGGGCTACACTTAGAGACAGACAACCAAGCACACTCACATTCACACCTACGGACAATTTACAATCACCAATTAACCTCAACATGTTTTTGGACCGTGTGGGTGGAAGCTGGAGAACCCGGAGAGAACCCACGCTGCACAGGGAGAACATGCAAACTCCACGCAGAAAGATCCTGGGCGTCCTCACCGGGACGCAAACCCTGTTGCTGCGAGGCAACAGTGCAAACCACTGTTCCACCTTGCAGCCTCCAATCAGAACATGTCTATACCGCAATTCGAAGATTTCATATTATTGTCACTGGAAAGTCTATTGACATGCATCTTCTTAATATGCAAATAACGAATCTGTTGTTACATGATTTTATTAGTTAAAATGTGCATGATTTGGGTTGAGCTGAGGATATGGTTGAAAGTCTTGCACGGACTGTTTTAGACTCCAGAGATGAAACCTACTTTGAAAAGCTTTGGAAATAAGTGATACAAACTTCTGAATAATACAAGACAGAGCCAGAACCTGCAGCCAAAACAAAGAAACAAAACGCCTGATGGAAACAGTGTCATGTCTCAATCATGTAGAAGTCCTGAGCAGAACGAGGACACTTTTGACATCAGAGTCTTATTTTAATCCCAAGTAATTTAAGCACAAATAATCTATGAGCAAATTAAAAAGCACAACTTTCGCAAGTGTTAAAGGTTTTAATCAATCTAGGGTTGAATTAAAAAAAAAGCTTAATTTACTGTATATGAGTTTTCATGTGCTTCTATATTGCACTGTTGCCAGTATAAGTAAATAACAAGAGAGAATAACCCCCAAAAATGGTTGTTTTCCTGCAGAGAAATAGGCTGACAACAACAAATACCAAGACACTGTCCCACCCCAATGTGAGTGGTGTTCTCCATCTGGTGTCCCTGATAAACACCGTCCGGTTCTGCTGCCTCCGTTAACCGACCTGTTAGTTTACAGTCTGTCGGCCCTGTTGATTCACTCACCATCAACCAGGACACCGCTGCAGAAAGTTCACATTTTAAGGAAGCAAATGATACACAAATACAACCAGGCTACTCATTTGTAATATAACAGTCAGAGTCACTGGCTTTGTGTTGTTTTCGTTGAGATATCGGAGCTGGAAATGCCTTGTTGTGCTGCAACCCCCTCGGCTAGCGTTAGCATCGTTAGCTTTAAAATGCTGCCATCAGCGCCGTCGGCGACAGGACGTCGTGTCATGTCGGAAAATCAATGCTTTCAGATGCACAAGCGAGCAGACGTAAGTTTCGGTTCATCAATGCTCCAAATCGCACTTAATAACGCGCTTTGTGGCGTAAACTCACCGAGCTCCAGGCCAGTCGATGATATATCACAGCTCCAAATCAATGACGTTTGGTGTCACCGTAAAAACGGCTCGTTACGATATAACGGCGTGCGACTTTTAGTTCCTACCCTGTTTTCTGCAGCAGAACACAGCAGAGACTCCTTACTATTTAGAATAAACTCAAAAACCCACAATATTATATAAAATACTAATTTTACTGGCCAATTTAGATAATAAGCTTAAGCTCCTACAATAATATGTATGGGAGAAATGTGTTTAAATTAAACATTAGGGTGATACCTTACAATATTAATTGCACAAATTTACCAAACTAAATTCAAAATTAGGATAAAACAGTAGAAGATTAATAATTATATAAATTTACCATACTCATTTAGATAGACCCTACAATAATAGCCTATATATTGTAGATATAATAAATACAAAATATTAAAACCATACATCCTCTACAACACAAATGTACCTGACTAATTGAAATATTAAAGCTAAAACTCTACCGTGTTATTTGCATGACACATTTGCCTGTCTAATTTAGATATTAAGGTTAAGACTGTACAATATTATATGAGACTCAGCTGTGTTATACAAAATATATATTTAACTGAATAAATTAAATACTAAGGTTAAGACCCTATAATAACTTATATTGCAGAAATTCACCTGATTAGTTTAAATATTAAGGTTGAGAACCTACACTAATATACATAAAATAAAGTAACCGTACTTAAAACATAAATTTTATGGCTAAACCCTACAGTATAGTTTATTACACAAGTTTCTCTACAGACTCTACAGTGTGATACATAACACAAAACTGCCCTGACTGATTACAGTATTAGGTTAAGAATATAGAATATTATATAAAACAAAAATGTAATTTTAAACATTAAAGCTATAAATATAAAAAATCTGGTTAAGGCTACAATAATATATACTCCACCAAACTACCTGACTAATTAAAAAATAAATTAACCAAAAACATACTATATTAATAAATTAAGAAAGTTTAATGCTCTACAAAGTGATACATGGATATAACAGCATCAATATATACAATTGCAAGTAATCACTCTTCCTGGCAAGAGCACCTTGTCAACTTCATTTTTTGCATTTTAATGAATCTATGTGTACGTGTGTGGAGAACACAAGAAAACTTGCTGTTAAAAATGTTCAAGCTGTTCCTAAAGTTGATCACAAGATGGCGCCCGAAGTACAAGGATGAGCTCCTGTCATGCCTGGATTAAGGAAAACTCCATTCAGCTATATATTAAAGGACAAGTTTACAAATGTTCAAATCTGTCTTCACTCTGTGGTGTTCAGGTCACTGTTTACATGTAACTGGTGCCTCAGTTGACAAAAATAAGAGTCAGTACGAGCGAGTTAGTCGAGTAACATCACTGTTTGTTTCAGCCCAATCTGTAGTACTTGAATATAACTACAACATAACTGCAGCAGGACTTGCATGCTGTTAATCTCCTGGTTCATGTATGATAAGCAGCTTTATGTGTGCTGGCAGGGACTGGCGTAGTAAAGCTCCTGCTGGGTCTGCATGGTGCATACATTAAATGCACACTTTCTACACATCACCACGTGCAAAACCAGCGTTGTGCAACACACTAACCAGTCTGTCAATACACAGTAAAGATGTTGCACTTTCATCTGAAATGCAAAGTTATTTATCTTCATTTTTGTTGAGCCTGATGCTGCAAGCTGCTTGCTAGGAGCATACAAGTGATGAATCTATTATTTATCTTAAATAGCTGTGTAGATCTTTTCCACCAGTCCAAACAATATCGTGTTTTTGAGATCAATATTGATAAGTTTATCAAATCCAGATAAATGGAACAAAATATCCAATCTTGTCTCAGATCCCTTAGATTAGGTTTGTTTTTCTGACCGAGATACTGTATCTGCAATAAGGTAGTATCAGCCAGTTGTCTGATTTATCGGTCTAACTCTACTAGCTCAGTATCTAGCAATACGCCTCACTTACTAAACACTGATTGGTCGACTGTTCCTCCAACCGGAGCTATCAGTGCCTGCACTTGCAGAACAAATCTTAGATGTGGGGAGTTTTTTAGAGGTCTGTAAGCAGCCTGTTCTAATCACTGAATCCCATCTCGTTTTATCCGCGCCTTTGTCAGAAATTGTAACTTTTGCTCTCTGTGCTGTTGGTCTGCTCCTCTCAGTCCCTCTCTCTTTGTCTTTGCAGACAGACAGGTTTTGCTGTGGATGATGAAGAGAATGGGTTGTCGTGGAAACTGTATCATAGGCTGGTAGCTATACGGTGAGGATTTAAAGCAGTCATTGTCCGCTTTGAACACAAACACACAGGTGCAGAGCTCAGTCAACACTGTAAAAACTCTCTGTCTGTTTTCATATACATCAGCTGTCCTCTTTGTCTTAAACATCGTGATTATGTGAGCATCTCCTCATGCAAGTTCTTCTGTCTCTACATCTCGACCCTGTTTCATGTCTCCTGAGTTCTGTCCAACTCTTTCGTTCTTGTTTTAGAGTCTTTATCTGTGTCACCCTCGTTCCCTTCACTCTGCTCTCTGCCTGAACGCTTTTCTTAGTCTCTCTGAACTGTGTCGCTTTTTCCAGATGGAGAGATGTAACGGCTCCCCCCCCCCGAAGGGAGCCCAGAACATGTAGAATGGACTGCTACTGTTCTACCTGCCCTCAGTCTGGCTCTTTGTTCCCTCTCCAAGGCTCCATTATGGTTTATTCACCTTAACGCTGTTCAGTCGCAGCAGGCATCCGCAGAGAGCCTGAATAGGAGGCGTTACTTAAACTTTCAGGGTCGAACCAGCGACCCATCTCGGGAACATTTATTAGCTACACATCCTTTTAACCTGCAACAACCTTTTTTTTCCCCTTTGTAGCCACTTGAGGGCAGCACAGTTACTTACCAAACAGCCAGATTTAAGTTTGGTTCTGTTTTTCTGTGTATTAGCTGCTAAATGCTTCATTACTTTTCCCAGCTAGTTCTTAATCTTGTCGGCTTGTCCATTAGTGCCTGAACCACAATTTTAAAGTTACACGTCGTAAAATCAAAACACCGAGCTGAAGGACACTAAAACACTTTGCAGGGCTGACTGAGCACCCAGTCATTTGGTCTGTTGTCTGGGGCCACTGGAGGTAGCAGGCAGAAGTATGGTTGCATTATTTAGTTTTAAAACTTAGTTTAGCCGGGACTTCCGGGCAGCAGGGGAACAGCTAGCCTGCGTCCGTCCAAGAACAGTCTTGCGTAGCTAAATCTATCTTGTTAGGGCTGCACCAGCGCTGGAGGATGGTCTGGTCGCACTTTGTTATCATTCTGCTACAAAAAAAAAAGTGCAAACTTGTTTTATATTTCTTTAAACCAGTCACAATCATGGTGTTAAGCCCAGGATGCAGTGTTGGTGCCCCTGCAAAATAGTAAGTTATTTCAGTAGAAAATTTGCACACAGGAAGGTGAGAACTGTCATTAAAATTATTAATTCACCGAAAGAACCAAGCAGGCCTGTCTGACTGCTCGATGCAAATAGGTTGCTGCTCAGAAGTTGTTGTTTCTCATAGTGAAGGGGGTTTTGAAAACAGTAACATGCAGATAGCAGAAGGAAGAAGAAAGCCATGTGACATGTGCAAGAAAAAAAAGGCCGTCTTATGCCCTACATCTAGTAAATCAGGCCAATCCAAAGGTGGCAAAATTGGCCAACCAGGGATTCTAAATATCTTTGATTAGCCACTGCACTAAAGCCACCTGTCTAATATAACAGGACCTCAGTTTTACCGGCACATTGGCCACAGATCTTCTGGGTTGCCTAAGCTGCGAGTTGAGGTGTCCATAGATCAGGCTTGTTCCAGTGCATCCTGCAGATGCTCAATCAGATTGCAATCTGGGGAGTTTGGAGGCCAGGTGAACACCCTAGGCTCTTGGTCGTGTTCCTCGAGCTGTCCAGCAGGCCACAGTGTCCTGCTGGGGGAGGCTGCTGCTGGTGCCATTGTGTCTTTGGTCTGCAACAGCATTTAGTTAGGTGGTTCATGTCAAAGCAACATCCACACAAATGCCAGCACCCAAGGTTTAATGATGTGGCTGACTGGTGTATAGCTGTAGAATAATTCAGCTACTGGTGCAGTGAAAGGAAAGAAATATGTATGCTGCAGAGATTTAACCTTTTTTTTTATATCAAGCACCACCAAATACCACTTCATTACATCAAGTTTTCCCTGCTCGAGATGTTTCATTTTCAGATTTGGAGGCCTGAAAAGGTAAAGATCTAACAAGAAAAAAAAGCTAAAGTTAGAGAGAGCTGTCAGAAATCCTTATCACAGTCGTGTTGTGATCCCTTAGATTAATCTCGGGGTAGCAGGCTGCCACTCTTAGATGGAAACCACAGGATAAGTAAACACTTTAATAGCTTGTAGGATCATTTAAAAAGTAACTGAAGCAGGAATGATGGAATATCAAATCAAGTATATTGTCATTTTGCTGTACATAAACAGTAGGACAGGCAAGATGAGAGAGTGTTTCTTCAGGATTATTCAACCAGCAAGTTTTGTGGAATGCACGTCTGGGATAAGACACTAAACGTTCACTGCCGTTGTCTCCTGAAGGGGCCGCCATGTATGTGTCAGAGATGTAACGTTATTTAGGAGTGCTTCAGGTCAGCATTATTGTTACAAACCAGCTGGTCCGGGAGAGCGAATCAACATTACACTGGACTTTTTTTTGGTCAAATAAAGTCATTCAGTGACAATGGAGCTTGGGTATCTGACAAAACTAAATGTGTAAGAGAAACTAAAAGGAGAACGGAGCTTATGGGTGCTGTTAAATCAATCAATAAAACAAACCAAATGGGGACTGTTTCAACTCCATGAAACACTGGAAGGGGTGGACACATCAAGTGAAATTCTGAGCATCAGACACTTTATTTCCTCCATTCTGGTATTTTTTTATTTATTTTTTGCACCAATTTGTGTCTTTTCTGCCTCAGTTTTTCGCTGGCAATGTCTTTATTTAAGTGTGGCACCTACTAATGTCAATATTAATCAGTTCATTTTGTTTCATTTATAAACCCCTGGACTTTATTAGTTCAAAACTTAATCATTGTCGCAGCTACATTATTGGATTCTTGGCGAATAGTTAAGAAGATGCATCCAAATGGAATTGGATTTTTTATTTCATACATTCTTCTTCTGCAACCAAACTTACTGAATACATTAACAGCAACTCAGCTGCTGGCAGTTCAGGCACAGCGTTGGTTGTTTTTTGCTGGGAGCAGCTAATGCCAAACATGTTTGCACTGGCAGTACTGATAATAAGCAGATTTTAAGTTGCCATGTTCTCTGGCTGGGTTTGGTAGGCGTGCATAGCTAAACATTCCATCTGAGGCTGACAGGAATTAACTGGTTTTGTAGATATTTGGTCACCGTTAAAGCTGTGCCTCTAGCTTGGCTAAAAACATTAGACTTGTGTTCCTGTGGAATCTTTTTTACCAACTTGGACACTGATGAATGTGAAGGAACAAACCTGTGAATTTGGAATCTGGAAGAAAATCAGCAAAAATAACACTGTTCCAGCAGTTTGAAAAATGAAGATGGAGGATGAAGCCTGTCACTGCAAAAACCTACTAATCTGAAATGCATGGAACAATGTTCTGTGCAAAAACTGAAGGCACTAAAAGCAAAGTTAGAGTGCTTATGCAATGCTTGACAATAATGACAATAAATAGTTTTTATATCTTTGTTAGGTCAGCTCCAGTCACTGTTATTTATATGTCACATTTAATCCAACAGCTGCTGAGCCAAAGTGCTTTTCGATAAAGACTATGTTTGGTGTTATATAAATATATCTTTCCAGCGAGATTTAGTTTGTTATAAAAAGGTTCTAGAAAAAGTTGTAGTGATGTTTTCAGAGGAGAGTTTCTTCAGTTCCGAGAACAAAGTTTTCTACAGATGTTCTTCTAAAAACCTTTTCCAAATGTTGCATTGAGAATGCTCTTCCTTTGTTATCATGTAACATTGTGAAGGAAGAACGTTTTATAAGGTGTTACCTCAACAACATCCCCAAAACATTGTCAGAATATTGCAGGCAAAATGTTCTGCTGTTGTTGTTATGTCACATTACAGGAACATTTTGATTTTTCAAAATTCTGTCATCTGAGGCCTTAATAACATCTTGAAAACATTTTCTGAATGTTAGATTTAGGATATTCTTTTGTTTCTATGTAATATAATCTGACAACATCCTCCAACAGGAATCTTGCAATGAAAACATTACATCCGAATTCACTTTTAACATCAAAGGAACATTATTCGAATGAGAAATACCTTTAAAACATTCTTTGAACATAGATTAACGTTTTCTTTAAAACACAACTTGTAGATAGCATTAGCCAGTGTGAACATTCCCTGCTTGCTGGTTAACGGGTTTAAATATTGAGTCCTAAAATATTATATATAACACAAATTAACTTGATAAACCTAAATGTTAGGATTAAGAACCTACAATATTAAGAACTCCAACAAATTACCCGACTAAATTAAGAAATTGAAGTTAAGATCCTACAAAATTATACATGAAAAACCCAACAAATCACAATGAACAGGCCTTCAGCAGGTTCAGGGAGAACAGTTGTCTGCCTCAACCAGTTAGGGTGAGGGGGAAGAGAAGGGGGGAAAAAAGCAAATCAGAGACTAACAGCAAACAAGAGAACAATAAAGACTGGACAGGTTGGTGGGTCCAGTAGCTGCAGATCAGCTCCAGAACCAGAAATCCCTGTAGAGAGGTTCTGTGAGAGAAGACACAAAGTTAAAGACATACAATGGTGCATTTAAATGCTTTGAGAAAGTGACAGGAACTACAGAAAACCAGAGTAGTAACTTCATTTTCCACCAAATCCATATTGCCTGTTTTTTTCTGTCTCCTTATATAATCCCAGACTGATCCCAAAATGTTGAGATCAGAGCTCTATGGGGGTCATATACCATCTGTTGCTAAAGACAGTTCTTTATAACTCTGATTGCACATCTACTGCAGCTCAGAGCCAGACCAACATGGGCAATGAAACTAATGTGTAAAATTGGACTACATCAAAAGTAATTCAGGTAATTGGATTCTGGGTTGTATATTCAGTCCTCATTTAGACCTTGGCAGGAGATCTGCGCATCTGGAGCTTAATTAACTCATGTGAGAGAGAAAAACAGGATGGCGGTCAAGGTGAGATCACATCAGAATGTAAAGCCTCCCAGTGCGATTAAACCACCTGAGCAGTCCAGTGTTTGTCGTTCTCTATCAGTGGATGAAATGTTTCTCCAAGTGTGTGTTGCTGGAGGTATGAGGCTGACTCAAAGCCTCTGTAAACACAGTGTGAAGATGAGACAGTGAGATAATTTTATCTTGTGTTCATGATCGGTAACGAGCGTTTGGGTTTGTCTGTGGTGAGTTCACCGACATCATTAAGGCAGCTTTCTGGGTTTAACTGACAGATGAAGCTCAGCATCGCTGTTGTAGCTGTGAAGGGAGTTGCCATGACAACAAATAATATAACTAACATACACAAAGAAAATATCAGTAGGGGATTTGAGTCTCGAAGCGTACCAAACACAAGATGAAAATCTGTCCCCCAGCAGTCACATTTCTTAATCTGGCAATCATTACAGTGTGTTCAAGGCGGTTTGTGCCAAAGGCAGCAGCACTAAACCACAAGAAATCCACAGACAAAGGTTGTAGGATGATTGTGTGGTTGTAAGAATATTTGTAGGAATTGTTATATTTTCTTTGTGTGTTTCTCCGATGCAGTGCTTTGTGAATTCACTGCTGAGTCTTTTTTAACTGGTAGCGGCAGGCTGTAATTCATTATCTGTTCAGTCCAAGCAAAACCAGCAGGAAAAAAAATCAGAGGTGAGTCATGTGGAGTTAAAGACAGATCTGCTGCTACAGAAGTGTCTTTTTCACCACCCACAATTCTGTTTCTATACAACAATCTCCTCTCTAATACATGGGCAGATTTGGAACCTTGGAGTCTCTTTGTAATCATTTTGCATCTCTTTGAAATCACTTAGAATCTCTTTGTGGCTGCTTCGCATCACTCCACTCATTTTGCATCTCTTTGGAATAGTTTAACATCTTTTGTCCTCCTTTTGCATTCCTTTGTAGTCAGTTTGCATCTCCGTAGTCATTTAATTTTCTCCGCATTGCATATTGTTGCAGCCATTTCATAGCTCTCTGGCGGTATTTTGTCTCTTATTTAGGTGTTCAGTTTTTCTTTTTGCTTGTTTTGCATCTCTCTCGTCTCACATCTTTGTAGCAATTTATCTCCTCTTTGTGGCCAATTTGCATCTCTTTCTAGTCACTTTGTAGGTGTGTTTCATGTCTTTGCAATAGATTTGCATTCCGCTGTGGTCATTTTTTAACCTCTGTAGTTGGTTTGTGTCTCTTTATGATCATTTCATGTTGCTTTGTAGTAGTTTTGTGGCTTTTTCTAGTTATTTTGTGTCTCTTTTCGGTGCTGATCTAACGTTCACAGAGACACGGAGGTCGCGTGACATTTCCTTCCGTTTATTAACCTGAGTGTGGACACAGACACAACTTTAAAAAAATGAATGGTGAACACATTTAATACAAAGATGCACAGCAATACACATGGTAGTTTAATTACACAATTCAGCACTGCATAAAAAGTACATTTAAAAACATGGCAGAAACATTGGCTTATCGTAACACAAACGGCATCATAGAAATATACATTCGATATATATGCATATCAGAAACTTCTCTGCTTCCGCTCTGTAAAACTCTGACAGTAACAGCCTCTGTTGAAACGTCTTTCTTTTTCTTGTAATACTTCCTTTGCTTTCAACAGAATCTCATAAAATATTTACAGAATCTGATAAATACATAAATTGGAAAAAATAAAAACATCATGCGTTTGTGTCGATCAGCATCAGTTTGTAAACAGTAAGTAGATATTGGCGACATGCAGGGTGAACTGAAGTCATAAGAAATACAAGGATTTTGCAAAAGCTAGCAAAATGGCCCCATATTTAACAGTTTAATGAGTCCCCACAGTATCATACATCTATTCTGTGTTAGTGCTACAGCTGCCATTATAACCCCATATTTCTCTGATTCCTTCCTCTTCGATAACACAGCGGAGCATTAAACCCGCCTCTCACATGAACTACTGATCAAACCTTCTAAATAAAAACCTCCCTCTGGTGATGGGGCGAAGAAAAAAGTGCTCTGCTGAGTCTGTGAGACCACCACACACGAGCACAAACATCTTTCATCTGATCTGCTACCTCGAAAAGGATCCATACAACAACGGGAGAGGAATCAACCACTGATACAGCTCAGCTTAGAAAGGACTTTGCACAAGGGAGTTGTATGTATCACATGGTATCAATCACAAGACACATACACATGCAAAAAGCAAAATAAAAAAACCTACATCTCGGTGAATCGTTTTTCATCCGTCTAATAATGGCCAGCGTTTTTACCTGCATATCATTTGGACACTTTACACATGCAAGGTTCTTCACCATCAGAGATCTGAAACAAAGAATATCACTTCTGATGGATTCACACTAGATACTGACCAAACATTCTTTAACCAGTAAATTTTTTGCAAATGTAACAGCAGGAATGTCTTCAATGTTTGATTTTATTTTTAATTTTTTTTAACGTCCACAACTTATATTTGTTCACAGCTGACATACACACTTTCATTCTGTTTATCGAGAAGAGAGGTTTCGTCGAGCTGTTGTACAGCATGTTGGGCTTGCGTCCGTCTCACTCCGGCGCCGGGTTGGCCGGCGGTACATTCCGCTGTTTAAAGTACTGGGTGACCTGCTGAGGCAGCTCGGCCAGGACTGACTTGGCAAGGGTCTCCTTGGGTGCCTGGCAGAGAAAGAGAACGAAATTGAACATTAACCTCTACAAAAACAAAAACACTTAAGGGTTTGAGAAGGTCAGGATACTTCGGATGGGGCTCTTGATGTAAATGACTTTTCCTGTACAACACTCATATCTGTGCAGTGTTTTGGAAAAGCCATTTGCTATTTCAACTTTGTGCACAAAGTCATAAAAGTGGTTTCCCAGTTTGGTGTGGAACAGCTTCACTGGCCTGCACAGAGCCTCATTACAACTCAAAGTGGATGAACAGACAGTGGAAGTGAAACAGGAACTTCCAGGTTCTGCTACAGCTTAAGACAACCTTATCTAAAATCCTACTGTCATTTGCACCAATTCTTGCAGTTGCACAACACAAACCAGTCAAGCTGTAGTTTACTTTATAAGTTCATCCACAGAAACAATAAAAAAATTCCTTGTATGTGTTCAAGTGATTGGCAAATAAAGCTGATTCTGATAGAACACAAACTTGTAGCCATGACAGTAGGCGGTGCTTCAAATGTGGATGTTGTTGCAAAGTAGCTACAAAAACATGGATGCTTCACACACATCCTCAACCCATCAGCACAGAAGATCTTAACAGCAGTTAAAAGATGGACACTGAAGATTAGTGTCACCAATTCAGTATCTGGCCAAATGTGACGTTCAGTCACAGTCTGCCCTTGTGGTCTTAAGTTGTGGTGGTCATTATTGTTTCCTACGTGTGTGAGATGTTGTCATAATTATCATGAATTCAGAAAAAGAATGTCAAAAAATGCGTTTTTAGGCCACAGTGAATTCAGTGAACCAAAATCTAATGAGTTCATCCTTGAGTCAAAGTAACCATTTGTGCCAAGCTGGAAGAAACTCAAGTGAAAGTGACTTGCATTCTTTCTAACAGCCAGCAGGGGGCGACTCCTCTGGTTGCAAAAAGAAGTCTGATTGTATAGAAGTCTATGAGAAAATGTACCACATCTTCCTTCATCTGTTACCTCACTGAGCTTTTCCTAATGAGTTCATGGTCTCAATCGCTAGTTACAAATCTTATTCAAAACAGCACAGCGTTCATTTAGTAAATTATGGTCCTGTTTACACTAAAATAAACAATAAAGCAGGGTATATCTTAGGGCAGGATGACCTTAAGATTGACAGGTCACCTGCATAGTCTACCTGGGTTTTCAGGCTTGTTACATTTAGTGTCAAAAGAGCAAGATGGCAGCAGCCAAACGCTAACCCAAAAACTTCAAAACAGAAGTCTGTAAACCAACCACTAATGTCATGGTGGCTGCATCTATCTTTTTTTAAAGCCTATTTTTGGACAGGCAAGTTGAAAACATAATACTGCCGAGCTTGATGAGGCAGACTGACATGAAAGCCGACATAACAGTTCAAAAAAACCAACAATATAACAATCTAATATTGTCACTTTTTTAATTTTTCTGCTTTTTATTGGTCATTATTAAAGAGTATATCCCATCAGCTAGAGAGAACTGCCCAGTGCGAACATGTAGAGATAGACAGCTAAAGAAAGGCTCAATGAGCAACTGCATTGACTTACAGGAGCTAGAGGAGCAGAGGCTAGCCTGAACATGAAGTAAGTAATGGCACTTACACTGAAATACAAGTTATGACCCTGACTTATAATACTTCAGCTTCTTTGCTCTTGTGTCTGAATTGCGGCAAATCTCTGCAACCAGATTTCAAAACCAGAAAACAGAAGCTATAAAATAAGATAGAAAATTTATTGACCAGTCAAACTTTCAGTCTAGTTATAATCTCTAATAAATATTTATGACTCGCTGACCCGTGGTGTTCCTCAAGGCTCAATCCTGGGAACATTTAAATTCTCCCTTTTCTGCAGTATTGTTCCCTTTAAAAAAAAACATTATCTGGAAGTTTTGCTGCATCTTCCATTGCTGCTATGTCCATGTATTTATGAAATCAGGCGAACTTTCAAATCCTCTGCATACAAGTCTTAATAACTTTTATGTCCAGATGGCTTAGAGCATCCTACAATCCGTCACAGCGAGTTGAACCATCCCTTGAAAAAAAATATCAACAGCACTTCAATGTTTCTCACTCAAAGTTGGTTTCCAGAAACAGCTCCAATCAGTTATTCAGTCTCATTTTTTCAGCTGATACCTTTGTCCCTTCTTATCTTTTGAACAGCTAAAACAAATTATTCATTGCTTTGTCTTCTCATGTCTTCACTTTTGAAATGCTCTGTCTTCTTAAAGGCAAATAAGCTGTTGCACTGTGACATTAGCTCAAACGTCTGCTGCATGATTACTAATTAAGACTCCACAGAGTTCCCGTATCAACCTAATGCTGCCTTCACTCTGGCTTCCTGCTAAATTTAGGATTGAAAACAAAATGAATCGAGTTTCTTTCAAAGCATTAATGAGAAATAGGGCTCCTGGTGTTTCAGGCGGCTCAAGGCGGCTGTGCTTCTTGCTCCAAGATTATAGATCAGAAAACTCTGTGTTTTAAATCTCGTCTTCAAACAATTTGTTCCCAAGGTTGTTTTACTGATACAAACTGGCTGTTCTCATTTGCATTAACAATTTTCCTTGTGTTTTGATTGAACTATGGATTCAGAAGCTTTTTATTGTTTTCTTTGTAAGAGTGATGCATTTAACCTTGGTTTTAAAAAGAGCTGAAAAAATGAAGTTTTACTTACTTACACTGTGTTTGGTCTCATAAATTAGTCTTCAAAGCAGGTTCTGACTACAGCACATGCAGTACTTTCTAATCAGTGGTGGAAAATAACACCTCAAGTCCTGTCTGAATTACAACTTAAAAGTACTTGTACTTTACTTAAATAACTCCATTTTGTTTATACTTTTAATCTACTACAAATCTGACCGAAACAAACTTTTTGCTAGATGAAATTCATCTCATGACTTTATTTACTATTGACTTTACAAATTCAGATTAATAGTAGAGAAAAAAATCAACATATAAAGATTTATTATGTATAAAGACCGAATTCATCCTTCGTTTAAATTTACAAGCTACCAAGCAGACTAGAAATAACCTTTAAAAACATTCATCAGCTGCATTAATATACCCATTAGGATGTCGCAATCAGGTTTTTCTGTTTCAATCAAATCTGATCCGAGCCATTTAATATTTAGTATCTGCCAATCCAATTAGATACCATTTCCCTGGATACTAAACATGTGGTTGTTTTCACTTACACTGCAGGCAGCTCCGTGTTGGCAAACAAGTATTTTGGGAGTTTAGATACCAACGGGCCACCATGGCAAAGAATTCTGAGGCATTTAATGACCTCTGGCCAGCGCTCATACAATTGAGCCAAGTTGAAATCGACGAGAAAAGTGTTTCTATTTACCAGTAGCATGTGAAACAGAGACTTCTGAGTGGGCCAGATCATACATCTGTTGACTAAAACAGCAATATCAGCAACATCATACTCAACTTGCTCTACCAATTAATCAATTAGTGATTGATAATGCTCCATGTATTAAGAAAATCATCCAAAATTTGCATCCTGCCACAAATTGTGCTCTCCCATGTGGACATTTTCTTGACAGTGGATGTAAACAAAAGATCACACTTGAAGGTTCATGGTGATACTGATCAGTTAATGCCTTGATTTGCCCCTTATGTACATATTACTGCATCAATACCTTCAGTGCAATTCAATACATTATTTATAAATGGATTATGCTGCAGAATGACTTGCACTTTAGGTACAATTTGACTCGTATTTCTACATGCGAATAGATTTTAGAGCAACAAAAGCTACTAACTTTCAAAGTATTTCAGAGCCACCACCAACTATTCCAACTTTCTAACAATCTGCGGTAAAAGTTAGCGTGCCCAGCACCGTTCATCATGTCAGGTCGCTCTAATTTCTACATTTTCTCAGCCTCATTTCTCCCTCTTCCTCTGTGTTCAGTCATTTGCTGTCTTTCAATCTCCCACCAACCTGGAATGAGGCCAGCAAACACTGTCTGTTCCTCCCACAACAGAGGAAGTCAGCTCGCCCACCAGCTGCCCACACAGACAAAATATACACATGAAAACATGGCAAAAAACCCCCAAAATGCACTAAATGAGCTCCTGTGGACAGTCTGAAAATGTGCACACACTAATTAACCTGCGCGCTCACCTGCAGCACACATGTACGAACCCTCATTAACACTTTTTTACATGCTCTGCGTGCTTATCAACCCAACGCGCTCTCACGGTGTCTCTGTTGAGTCTGAGATAACCAAGCAGCCACGCTCACCAAGCAAACTGTGTGCTGTGTGTGCGTTCAGCTGCAACCTGAGTGGCAACAGGCTGCCATTTTAGTAACACGTTCGCATTCAGACAGCGTGACAGCATGTCATTAGGTAAACCTGCAAACCTAAGATGGAGTCAAAGTGACGCCACAAATCACAGGTTGACACGTTAGCTTGGCGACTGGAAGACATCAAACTTCGCTGGGAACCATTTGGTTTGTGGATGATTCACCACAAACTTTTCTTTTATGTCGAGAGCTGGTTGTGTATGTTCTGAATATTCATGTTTCAACAAAGTCAAAGTGCTGCAGTATTAATACTTGTATGTGTATTTCAGCTTCTTAAACACCCCCTCCAGTGAAAATTAACATTTTTAAAAACTTTTTTAACCTATCAATATGATGTTTTTATATTGGGGAATATACATCGTGAGGGAAACATACAGTCATAATGACGACAGGCTCAGACAACCACGGTTTCATATATTACAAACCTAAGCAACCAATCCTGTCTTTTTACGAATTCTTCTACTTCAGAATCGGTTTGTAGTTTTAACACGTATGGCTAAATTTCTCCAAAATTGCAACTTGCCATTGAATATCGTAGAGTAGTTTCACTGTGTTTGAAGAAAGTTGTAAGTTAGCCGGTGTGCTTGAGCTGTCATTTAGGGCTGGAAGGGTTGAGTTTGTAGATAGTTATTCAAAGACGAAGAGAAGCGTTTCTTTAAAAAGACAGTCTTTAACATATTTGTGATTGGTAGCCAAAAACTACAAGACTCAAGTGCAATACTGTCCAATAAGTACATTAAGGTGCAGTTAAAGTTAATATGAGAGCGTAACAATGACAACAGGACTTGCAACAATAGGCTTAAGCCACTGAGAGACAGCAGACACTAAAACAGACATGTTTGCACCAAGGGTCAACCTTATCGAATAGCAATTATTAGAATTCAAGGAAGGTGATGACCGATACTTGGAACCAACTTATCTTTGCAGTAAAGATAGAAAATCTTGCTGTCAAAAGTTAGAATAACACAAACTCCAACAAAACACTTTGTCAAAAGGCCTTTGATTTAGTTTGGCTTTGTATGCGTCTGTATAAGCATAGACTTAGACCAGAACTCACATTACGGAAATCTCTGAAAGGGACGAACTGCACGATGTCCCGAACAGCCTCCTCTCCCGTGCTGGACCTCAAAACGCTGGCGTCTCCGTCGAGGAACTCCATGGCAGCAAAGTCTGCGTTGCCCACGCCGATGATAATGATGGACATGGGCAGCTTAGATGCCTGTACGATGGCGTCGCGCGTCTCATCCATGTCGCTGATGACACCGTCTGTGATGATGAGGAGCGTGAAGTACTGCTGCAGAGGGGAACGAGGGGTGGTGAAAGGGACGAGATGGAAAGTGATGAGGAAAGAAAATGAGAGAAAATGTGACTTTTAGCTGAGCTCTGTTTGGAAAACCAACTGTAATCCTGCTAATGATGCTGTGAATAATGATGACAACATGTTGTGGAAGTGCAGTTAAAGGGCAAAGAATAAAAATCAAGACAAAGGAGAAATATTTTTTTAAAAAGCAACTGAGTTTTAGGTATTTCTGTAACTGATAGTGAAGAGGAGTGGAGGGAGGAAAATAGAAACCAGAATGAAAGCTTTTTCAGCACCATTCATATGATAGAAAACACCATCTGTTCTTGAAAAAAAGACCCCAGAGATGAATGATAAATGTAGTTATTATAACTTAGATTAAGGAACAAAGACCACACCGGCAGCAGACACCTTCATATTCAGATGTATCCAACCCGTCTCTCTCCAGTTGGTGAAAATCTGCGACTGTTTAAACTGCATAAAATAAGATGGGATGTTTTTATGGCCAAATCTAAAGATGTCCTGTGCAGACAGATGGCACTCATCCTGTCTCTTCTCCATCATCTTATTTACAAACAAACATACACAAATGCTCAGTAAACTGCTTTCAGGAGACGGTGTACTGTGGATAAAATACACTTACATCAGTGCTAACGTGGGAGACGGAACACTATTTTAGTGCAGCCTTCTGAATATGTTTTCATGACAGAAAAGTAGCAAAGGCAGCCAGAAAAAAACCATAATGATCCTGAATAAGAGAGGAATCAGTAGTGCTACTTCAGGGCAGGTGTATCATCATAGACAGAATATGTCAAAAACCACATTTACTGTGTAACACACCGAACAACGGACTGTTTCTGGACCACTTTTCACAGCAGAAACAACAGCACAGATATATTATTTTCAACAAGTTGAAAAATGTGTTAGCAAACAGCCGCTTATATACACATCCAGCAGAAATGGAGCAACATTGTATTTGGAGTCATGTTTCTAGCCTTTTCCTTAAAACCAAGATGATGCTGATTGAATGTTCACATTAAGACCATGTTTTGCCAGGATTTGGACAAAGAATCTCTTTTTTTTTTACATTAAGATACACAGCTTCTCCCACTAGGTCGGCCTGAAGTGTCTTAAAAACTAGGAGAACTAAAAAAATGACCAACAAGCTGGTAGACTGAGACGGACAAGTTTTGTGTATGAGCGAAAAATCATTTGGATGGTGCCAAAAAACAAACCCTTTATCACTGCACAGCAAGTCTAGAATGCTCTCCAGGATGTAAAGCGCAGATATAAGCACTCACTACACTTGGAAGTCTTTTATTGCTTTTCACCATTGAATCATGGTCAATTTAACCAAGACACCTATGATTCCTCTGAAGGAGTTTACAAGCTTCAGTGGCTGAGACGAGAGACACTGTGCATTCAGTCACTGTTGCCTTTTCGTCACCATTCAAATAGAAAGCCACTGTTGAAAATGTGTATATAAATTCTCAACTAGAGTTCTCTAGAGGGCACGTGGGAGACTATGAAGTCAACTGGAAGGAGGTTCTGTGGTCTAATGAGCTTTTTGGCCATCAGAGTAGATGCTGGGTTTGGCAGACACCAAACATGCGCTTTATCACAAACACAGCATCCCCATTGTGAAGCACGGTGGTGGCAGTATCATGAGATGGGGATTCTTCTTGGCAGCAGGCCCTCGACGACTTGTAAAGGTAGAGGATAACACGAATGCAACAAAGTGTTGGAAAATCCCAGAGGGCAACCTGATGCAGTCTGCAAGAGAACTACAACTTGAGAGAAGATTTGTTTTCTAGCAAGACAACAACCTGGATGGGGTAAAACTGCAGTGTCCAGATGTACAAGAGTGTTTGAGATCTATCCACATAAACTCAATGCTGCCAAAGGTGCTCTAAATACTGATTTGAAGGGGTGAATACTTATGCAATCACATATTTTACTTTTTATATTTTGAATTAACTTACATTACTTTGTAGAAATCTGTTTTCACTTTGACACAAAAGAGTCTTTTTTTGTAAATTGTTGTCCAAAAAGCCCCGATTTAATGTGTAAAAGCAGCAAAATGGAAAAACTCCAAAGAGGGTGAATACTTTGTATAGGAATTGAACATTGTGTCTGCATGACCAGTGGCTCATTTAAACCTCTGGTAGGCCACAAAAACAGAAAAGCCGAGCTGCAGTTCACAACAAAATTCAAAATGAAACAACATATCAACCTCCATTAGAAAGATGGAAAGATAAATGTATGGAGGAAAAAAGGATAAGCTGAAAACCCAAAACACAACATGACATCTGTCAAACATGGTGGTGCTGCTGTTAGAGCTTGGGCATGTATTTCTGCCAGTAGAATTGACACATACTGATGATTTCACAGCTGATGGAAGCAACAAGAGAAATGCAGAGGTATACAGGAGCAGGTCTGTGTGCTCAGATTTACTCGAATGTATCAAAACTCCCTCAGCAGCACGACAATCCTTAACGGTCTGTATGTCGAAGACGAATCATCGACAGCAAAGGATTACTCACAAAATATCTGATATGATAATTTAGTTTGACTTCATGTTTATTTTCCCAATTACTTTGGGCACTACGTGTTAAAAGGGCTCCCTCTCCCACGCAGTTGTCTCTATATTGATGTAAATCCACTCAAATTAAAGCTGAGACTTGGCACTTTCATGGAGCATTCGTTATTTTTATTTTAAATTGAATGTGCTGGAGCACAGAGCCCGAAGAATAAGATACGTGCAACTGTCTAAATATTTACCGTCTGGACTGTATTCCCCTCTTTCCTCGCTTTGACACAAACACAAACATGCATTAGTTCCGCATAGTAAAATGCAAATGGTTGGCCTGTGATAAGAAGAGACAAGGTGAAGACGCACACTGACTTTACTTGGAACACAATCGCACTTCCACGTGACACACAAACAGACACACACGCGCAGGGAGGGCTCTGAAGCCTCTCTCTTTAATGTGCTAACAGCAGCGCTCATTAGAGAATAATTATCGCACACACAGACAGGGTCGCTCACACACTGGGACAGACTGCACTGGCCTGCAGCCTGGGTGTGTGTAGCACTGACAGGAGTGTGTTCGTGCACACCAACGCCGTCTGCAGTTGCAGGTTCTCTCATTATCTGGAGAACAGAAACATAAAAACGCCCTACCGATGTGTGCAGCCTTCCGACCTGCATCCACCCACTTTCTGCAGCACACATCAGCCTCAGCGCGACCCCAGCATGTGGTCCACACACTTCTGCTGCAGCTGTCACATCTCATTGTCTGCTACTCCTTCCTATGTTCCACCCGTGTTTGAACTCGCTGTAATATGAAACAAGAAAAGGGCCTGCAATCATTTCCTTACAGAAACAAAAGGACCGTGACACACAACACGCAGACGAGTACAAGCCTTTGTGTGTTTTCGCTCATGTATTTGTTCTCTGCAGGGTGACAGGGTGCAATTAGGGACAAAAAGCACCGTGGGAGCATAATGATACCCAGCTACTGCACTCTCTTCAGATACAGGCTGGATATGTGCTACAGGATGGGGACATGTACCATTTGTGTAAAAGTTTGTAGCTCCCAAGCTTCTGTGAGTGTCACACATCTGTACGCACATGTGGGGGAACATCACGCTGAGCCCTCACAGGTAATTTTCACTCTTGACGTCTGGAACACGTGTGAGATTGCTGTTTGTGCCACTCTTGTGTTGTTTTGTGACTGAAACATGAACTGGTATCGCAAAAATATGTCACAACTGCATTAGTTCCACATGATTACATAAAGCAGTACAGGAATGTGCAGGCTGGGTGACACAGCTCAATTTCTCACAACAAAATGTTTTATTTCAGTCGATATCAATAATTTGGGGTAATTTTTAATGACCTACAGTATGTCTAATAAACAAATAGATAAAAGGTTGAATTTATTTTGATCAATCTTAGTTTGAAATTGGAAAAAAAAACATTTTTGCATATTTACGAGGAACACTTGATATTGTTAATGTTTACACATTAACCCCATGAGCCTTCAGCTGTTTCTGGGTGTTTTCTTGCTCCTGTCACATTTTCTTGTACCTCTAGGAAAACTGACAAAGAAATTATTTTACACAAAAGATTTTAGGCTCAGATTTGGTGAGTTTTCCCGACAGGAATCTGCTGTTTCCTTCTGTTACTGCATTTTCTGGCTCTGATAAATGGTGTAATCTTTGTGACAACATTCCTTTCAAACAAACTGCTGGGTTTTGGGGTTTAGAGGGTTAAACGACTAGAGGTAGAGAGAACTCAGACATGTCTTTTGTGCAATATGACATTGTTATAATGCAATAAATTATTAAAAAAAAAAAAAAAAAAAGACTAAAAAGGAAAAGATAGACAACCAGACTAGTGCACAGATGCCAGGGGAGAGCAACAGAGGGCCACAAGGCTTTTTTATCAAGGGATATGATTGGCTGTTTATGAGCCTCGGAGAGAGCGTGGTTGTTTGTTTATGTCAAACTATTGAACATTTTATTGCACAGCTTTCATAATTGGTGTCGATCACTGCGACATTCTGCTGTCATTTTATCACCCAGACCTCTCTGACAGACATTTGTAATCCTCAGTGCTTCTGTAGAAGGCAGCTGGATTCCTTCTTGGTTCTTGAAGACGTTTCACCTCCCACCCAAGAGGCTTCCTTCCGCTAAAGCACTTAGGATTACCCTGACCTGGATGACTGAGAACCTACACAGCCAGACAGACAAGACGCTTGTGTTTTAGACACCACGTCATTGTCAATCCAACACAACCGAAAAGGAACTTCTTGTAAATCCAACTTGAATGACACAGTCGCGCAGCTCGAGGAATACTGTACCAAGAGCTGTTTCCAAAATAGAAAAGACTTTCTGGGTTTCGCATGATGCCTTAGGCTTCATCTTATTTTGGATTTTACGTGTTAGTGCCTCTGACATATAATCCAGTGGTTAAGCAGTTGGAAGTGCAGTCTGCTGCAATTCACTAGTTCGGACTAAAACTGAAGTCAGATCAAACAAGCTTAGCCGGGATTGGCTCCACTGCTGAGAGATGACGATTCTTGATGTTCTGTAAAAAGCTGAATACGTATCTTATAAGGGACACTCCGCGATGGAAAGATGCTGCAGGTTGTGATTTAAGAAACTAACAACAATCATAGTGCTTAGAGAATATACAGGTCGTGTGAGTCTTACTTAGCTGTGACTATATAAGTAGGTGAGTAATCTAAGTTTTGAGCAGCACACCACAAAGCCTGTACAGTTCAGTTTCTTTTTATATAATTTTAGAAATATTTCAAAGAGACCAAAGTACACGCTCTTATTCATCTTTCCTGGATTGCTGCTGTTTTACCTGCCTGAACAAAAAAAAAATCTATTGATCGACTTCACACTGTACAGAACTCAGCGGTGAGGCTTTTAACTCGCTGAACCTCAAGCAGTTCCTGGACGTGTTTTGCTCCTGTCACATTCTGACTCACTGTGGGTTCAATTTTACTTCAATATGAATTCCTGTGCAATTTGCATGAATTCTCTGGAAACAGCACAACCATGGCTAGAAGTAGAGAGAACTTGGAAATATCCTCTGTACGGTGTGACAGAGTTATAAAGTGATAGATCAAAAAAAGGACAAATAAAAAGCTACATTTCTTTATTTTACTTTGTTTTTTGAATGGAAAAGACATGGAATCAATATAAGATTTTACTGAATATAGGACTTTGATGGTTTCTGTCCCAGTTGTATCTCTGATGTCTTGGTACTGAACACACGGATACACACTTTAAAAGAGGCTTTCCTGATTAAACTTGAGTTTTAACTTCCTTTGAACTCTCTTTTGTTTCCCTTGAAAACAGTTTTACCTTTTCCCCACACTGTATTAGTTTTGCACCAAATTGTGTTTTTATCTGTCTTCATTTTGCTGCCTTGAGGGGGACTTTCTAACTTGGGCATTGAAAAAGGCTCAATTAGTTAAGATTATTGTATTAATATAAGACGAAGAGAGGTCTTTGAGGCAGTGATTAGTCACAATGGTGCTCTGAGCTAAATGCTAATGTTGGCATGCACTCAGTGATAATGTCAGTATGCTGATGTTTAGCAGATATAATATTTATCTACTATCTTGCAAATTAGTACTAAATACAGTCCAGTACAGCTGAGACTGATGAAAATGTGTTCAGTTTGACTGTTTGCAACATTAACCTAAAGAGTTTACTAGATGGAAAATTCAGGAAATCACAACATTCATTACAGTTCAACCTGAAGGAGGCATGAATGCATGTACAAAACTGTAGAGAAATCCATCCAGCAGTTGTTGAGTTATTTGGACCAAAGCCTGGGTTGACCGATTTAGCCGCCCCTCGAGCCGAGCCACCGGCACGGAAAGAAGCAAATGAGATGGAGGAGGCCTCCCTATCATGCTGTTAAGCCAGGAAATGTGTGAAAAGCCTGGTCAGTGTCTCAGCTGCAAAGAGGTGTAAGATGGCAGAGGAGAGGACAGAAGTTGTCACTCCGGTCTGTCACCTTCCTCCCTGGTCAACATGCCAGGAGCTCAAGCCAACAGATGTACACACTTGTTCGTCCCGTCAGCCGTCAGAGTGGATAAATAATGAGCACTAACTCTCCTGACAGGCTGCTGACTGCTGCTCTACCACTGGTGAGTAAACAAACAAAAAAAAATACAGTTTGCTCTTCTTTGGTGTGATTTGCCCGAAGGTATGATACAAAGAAGAATATGATCAGTGAAGTGAATGAAAGGGAAAGCAGAGAACAAAGTGACTCAGACACAACAGAGACACTCGCAGAGTACAAATAAAGGTAATCCACAAGTCCATGTTTGGTGCAAAAGAGCTGCATTAAAAGTGACGCGTCAGTGATCAAATAAGAGCCACGGAACAGTCCTGAGATGGGTAGAGAACAGTATATTAGATGAAATGGAAAAAGGTAGCAGGGCATTATAGAATCTGTGAGCTGTCAAATGATTGTTCAGCGAGGAACAGAGCAGTGTTCTTTGAGCAACAGAGCAGGACCAAGCAGCCATGAGTTTGAGATATTGAATAAAATGTCAGAACGATGCAGATTTGTGGAAATTTGCGTGGAAATTTCCTCACATATATAACGTTAGACAAATTTGTGGTTGTCTTTTTTATGTGCCCCTTTACGGTTACAGTACATTCATTAATACATGCATACTACTCTCACAAGCAGGTGAATACACCCAAATCAGTACACAACTGATAGGGATAGTGTATATTTTGCAAAATTAGTCTGAAATTAGTGTTGTGCAATTCTTTAGATATTGGATTTACTTCTTAATGTTTGTCTGATGAATATAAAGTACAGAACCCTTGATAGTGAAGGTGACTATGATACAACTTTCAAACTTTACATAGAGACATGCATGGATTTGAGTTAAATGCTAACACTGTCACAGCCACAGACTGTAAATGAAGGACGGATGTAGCTTTTAAAGATGTCGCTTTGAAAAGTAAAGCCAACAAAGACGCAATATTATGTTTATGCAGTACAAGAAGCTGCAGTTCCTCACAAAGTGACCTAAAGTGACTGCAAAGAGACACGAAACAATAAAAAACTGATAATGACAACAAAGTGATCACAAACAACAAAAAGAGACGCATTGACCTCACAAAAACATTGTAAAAAAAAAAGGCAAAAAATGACACTAAATGACCCCAAAAACACATTTTAATAAAAGCACAAATTGAAACAAATGACTGCTACAACACAAAAAAGTGGCACAAACTGATACAAAACAAAAGAGATGCACAAAGATCACAAAACAAAGTAAAGAAACCTGAAAGAGATGCAAAATTATAGCAAAGAGGCTAAATGACCAAAAGAGACAAAAACAACTACAGAGAAGACAAAAAGGAGCACAAAGAGATGCAATGAGATGCAAAGTGACCAAAACATGTGAAACAGCCGAAAACAGACCACAAAAAGATGCAGGCTACTCCTCTGGTTATAAAAGAAGGTTAGCTCTTATTGAAGTCTATGGGATAATGACCGTAGTTCTCACCTGATTTGTTACCTCCATAAAAATTTTCCTGACAAGTTTATAGATTCAATCACTTGTTTTATGTCTGTTTTAACACAGCATGGTGTTAATTTTGGAAATTATGGTCCCATTTAGAGTAAAACAGAGTAAAAGGCCAATCTTTACATACAGTCAGTCTGGAAATGTTGGCATGTTGATATTAGCATTAGATATTAGCCATGTAATTGAGCTTTGCTGCACCGTGTTAACATTTGTCAATTAGTTCTTGATACGGTTCAGTTGAGGCAGAATGTCATTATTCATCGTACACTGAAACCATCCTGTGTTATTAGACTTTACAGTAAAGTGAAACTACATATGAAATCATTGCAATCCAGCCTGTAGTAAAACAAAAACATCCAGGAGAAAAAGTCAAGAGGCCACCAAAGTCAGCATCTGAGGTCCAATTCTTGCAATTCATCCTGAACATGTGGAGGTATTTTAATACAGAACAAAGTGGTTGACAAACAAACTGACATCAACGTGCCCGGAGGTTATAGTGACTATAAACAGTAAAAAAACTGAGCAAATTCAAACTTTTCCTTAAAGTAACCTGTCAGTGGAAGTCATCAGGGTGAAAAAATAAAACCAAAGGAGTTGAAAGTAAGAGCAACAGTGCCTCCGAGGAAAATAACATCATCTGCCACAGCTGATTTCACGGTCTGCCCATTCTTCCAGCACTGCTACCGTCCGCTGTGGAATTTAGAAAACATAATAGAGGCTGAGAGCAACACAGCTGCTGCAGCCAAAGCGGGAAGGAAAGGTGGCAAAAAACAAAAAAGCATGCCAACAGTGTGAATGTGCAAGTTATCAATATCAATGCCCCATCATTAAAGCATGCAAACATCCAACTATAATCACAACTGTGTATCGCATTCAATGAATGTGTGTCACACGGTTCTGGAAGCAAATGAAGAGCAAATATAAAAACATAATTTAAACCCTTTTCTTCACCGTTAAAAGGTGAACAAGTAGAAGGCTTTAGTGCTTTATCAGTGTCTGTTTTAGAACAATGCAGCCTATAAAACAATGAAATGGCTTAGAAAATGTCTTGGTGTTGGTTGGAAAAAAAAATCAAGAAAGACTGGACTTAATATCCTTCATATCTATGCTTATCAGGAAAAGTAAAGGTTTAAACGCTCGCTAAAAGCTCAAGACCCTTTCTCTATCTGTGAACTGATATTTTAGGTTTGCAGTCAATCTTTTTTTTTTTTTTTTAGTTAACCAGAGTTGGGTTGCAGAAGGCAGCAGATGAAGCAGGTCATTCCCGACATCCCTCTCCCCAGAAAAGCTTTCCAGTTCATCTCCATTGCACCCAAAGGTGTTCCCAGGCCAGATGAGATGTGTAACCCCTCCAGCGAGTTCTGGGTCTCCCCCAGGGTGCCAGGAAAACCTCCAAAGGAAGGCGCCCAGGAGGCATCCTAATCAGATCCCCAAACCACCTCTTCTGGTTCCTCTCAGGGTCCAAATGAGAAATGTGATCCCTCCAGCAAGAACTGAGTCTCCTCCTAGTTGGACCTGCCCAGAAAACCTCCAAAAGAAGGCACCCAGGAGGCATCCTAATCAGATACCAAACACCTCAGCTGGCTTTTTTTGATGCAACAGAGCAGCAAACTTACTCTGAGCACCTCTAGGTGTCCGAGCTCCTCACCCTACCTCTTAGACTGAGCCCAGCCTTGCATCCACAATCTTATTCTTTCAGTTGCGACCCAGAGCTCATGACCCCTGGTGAGGGCTGGAAAGAAGGCTGACTGACAAAACTACAGCTCTGCCCTCTGGCTTAGCTCAGTGCTCACCACAAAGGTCCAGCACAGCGCCTGTATTACTGCTGATGCTTTAACAAAGCCATCTGTCATCTCATGCACCATTTTCCCATCAATCAGGAGCAAGATTCTGAGATATTCAAGCTCCTTTGCTTGGGAAAGAGTTTAAGCACAAATGGTGACTTTCCCCCCAAAACCTTTTGTTTGTAGGTGGTGTGTTGATGCATGTTAATCAGTTGAACATAAACTGATCTGGAGCTTTATCTGCAAGAAGTGAACCAGTGTAGTAGCCATCTAAAACCACTGTAGTAGTCACTCAAAAGAAGTTCCCTCGCAAACCTCAAATCTTGCTTCATAGTACAGACCTCTGATGTCAAATGCCTGCATCTAAGCTCATGATGTTTATGTTAAGTGGAACCTTTTGAGTTGGTTTAAATACATGTAAAAGAGCAATGCTGTGGCCAAACTAACAGAATGAAAGAAAGGACTCAAAACAGACATTCTGGTGTAAAGAGAGTTACATGAGCAAATACATAATGCATAAAGGGACTGTTTTGCAGAATGAAAGTCAGTGTGTGTTCATGCATGTGCATGTGTACAAGTGTACCAAGAAAATAAGAAGTTACTAAAGTTAAAGAAGCAAACCTACGCCGTTGACAGACAGGTGTGTCGACAGAAGAGGGTGCTCTGACAGACTGGCTGGATTTGTAGTTGTTGTGGTTGGAGTCAGCAGCTGTGTCTGGCAATACACAACTCCTCCACCAACATATTCTACCTCTCAAGTGAGAAACGAATAGAGAAGAAGAGCTGGGACTGGAATACAGCCTGCATATTTGCAAATGTTTTCATCTCAACAGTGTCTCAACAGGCTTGGCTTTAGCATAATTAAAACACTGAAAGGCAGATTAAAAAAAAAAGGGAAGTTGTTGTCACCCACCGCTGCCTTCTCCTGCTGAAGGGCCTGAGCAGCAAAACGTGCTACATGGTTGATGATCGGAGCAAAGTTCGTCGGTCCGTAGAAGCGAATGTGAGGGAGGCAGGCGGAGTAGGCCTGGGCGATGCCTTCCACACCTGGAGAGAGAATTCAGATGAAGATGAGTTAGAAAAAAGTAAGAAGAGGCGGAAGAGAGGTTCCATACAGTATGTCTCCAAACTCAAATGAGACATTTCAACAAGGGGCCAGAAGCTCATGAAAGCATGTTAGTGTTTCTCATCAGCACTACTATTTTAGACTCCAATCAGACAGGGATCATTTGGTGAACACGGCCTCCTGCACGGCTTTTTATTTCCTTAAGAGAACAGGGAAGCCGACACTTAAACACAGCTCCATCTTTCAGGCTTATTCCTTGATATAAAAGTCTCCTCACTCACATCTCGTCTCGGTTTGATAAAAATATGCACCTTCAGAGCAAGAAATGCAAATATACAAATAAAGAATTCACCGTGAGGCACAAACAAACAACCATTTGTTTGCCAGATGTAATGCTAAGCCCTTGTTAGGAGAGTTGCATGATACACTTTATATAAGAAGCTTTTATACAGCAGCACTTGCAGTTCAGGTTTTGTTGCTTAGCCTGGAACTTTTTCATCTCAGAGTGCACCGGAGGCTGTATTGGCCAAGAAAAGACGCTAACCCTAAAAAGAAAAGGGCGTTTGCGTAGGCAGGCGTTTTAATAACAGCGAGCCGTGCTTCCATTTTGAAGAAGAAGCTAATATTTTTGACAGAGGTCCTCTCCAGCAGAGGGATGAGTGTAAATGCACTTGCTTAACATGACCTTTACTTCCTCTGTCAGGGTAAAATATGCCTCACGCAGCTTCATTCTGGGTGTCACAGTTTTGCTCTCAGCAGTTGCCACTCAAGCATTTTGTCAATAACCACATTTGCATTCTTCACATTTCAAATGCTAATGATGAGCTAACAGATGCAAGTGAACCATGTTAAAAAGGCTTTCTGTTGAATTGAAGCAAGTTGAAAGATGTTGATGAGGTGCAAAATGTCTCTCGGTGTGCTGAAGTCGAGGAAATGTTAGTTCCAGTATGTGCTTATGCTGAGGAGCCTTTTACGAGCGCACATAAACAAGACAAACAATCTGCAGCCATGCTCGTCGTCATATGAGGCTGGACACTGGTACAACAACTCTAGAAAGATAGTTCACCGTACTGAATGTATCTTCCAACAACTTTCTCCTCCGTGTACTGTTTTTGAGCCATGCTGCATTCACCTTATTGACCCAGTAGGTTTTATTTGCTCTTTTATTCCTCTGCTCGGTGGAAACGCTGTCTGCAGTTCAACTGAAAACTCTGAATTTTCATCATGTGACTGTTAGTTGTAGCCCATTCAAACATAGCATACCAGATACATTGAGGAGCACAGAATTATTTGTTTTATATAGAATATAGTTAGAGAAAATATCACATTTTTAGCTTTTTAAAAAAAAATGAAACATGCAGAATATCCATCCATCCATCATCTATACACCGCTTAATCCTCACTAGGGTCGCGGGGGGGCTGGAGCCTATCCCAGCTGAAGGCAGGGGACACCCTGGACAGGTCACCAGTCTATCACAGGGCTACACTTAGAGACAGACAACCAAGCACACTCACATTCACACCTACGGACAATTTAGAATCACCAATTAACCTCAACATGTTTTTGGACTGTGTGGGAGGAAGCCGGAGAACCCGGAGAGAACCCACGCTGCACAGGGAGAACATGCAAACTCCATGCAGAAAGATTCCGGTGCCCCCACCGGGACGCGAACCGGCAACCTTCTTGCTGCGAGGCAACAGTGCTACCAACTGCGCCACCCAACATGCAGAATATGGCAATTTTAATTAAATTTCACAAATTTTTCCTGAAGGAACCATACATCATCAATGATTACTTCAAGAATCTTTGTAAGGAAGAAAATCTAATGATTGTTTTATTTTTACAGTTTCTGTCTCTGATAAACGCTGTCATTTTGGTGATTTAAAAAACAAAACGTGCCTTTCAAACTCAGATGGTTAACGTGGTCTCCATTTCAGCTGTAAGCACAAATCACACTCGGAGTGATGGGAATTTCACTTGCAGGTGTTTGTAACCAGTATCAGTAAAGATTCTCGCTCAGAGTCGGAGCATCAATAATGAAATGTGAAGGTTTGGAAATGTGTCAACTGTGTGGTGTCATATTATATCACATTAGTGTTCAAACTGCTAATTCAGACTAACATCCAAAGTGGGAGGTGTAGGTGAGGTGTGAAGGACTTATTTACTCAGATACAGAAAATAGTGCAGCACCTGCTGCTGTCGGCTGCTCTGGAGATGCTGCTTCTTTCCTTTGTTGTTGCTTTTTATTACTGGATGTCTTGCATTACTTTTACACTCCAGCTTAAGGATAGATACTACAGGTTAATAGGGTAAACTTTTAACTAATCAGCTGTGAATGAGACTTCCCCAGTTGATTACATCTAACAAGGCGGTGCTTTGTTTGAATTACAAGTTTTTCTGAAACTGTATGTTAAAATATTACATTTGTTTAAAGGACAGAAATGTAAATCCTGGATAAAGCCACCTTTAAAATTATTGTTTCATATTGTTGACAGATATGTGTCAAAGGTTTTTACAGAGAGCGTTTTGGATATCTGTTTTTACTTCTCTGTCAATCAGAATACTGTCTGAAAAAAGAACAAAATGTTCCATAAATCAGATGATCAATGATAAATGAGCAAACCTATCTGCACAGACCTTCAGAATATAGACAGGAAGAAAAGTGGAAAGTTTGGTGAATGCAAGTGCTGTTGAAATGGAGATTTCTGGCTCAGAGCGTGATGAAAAAACATTTTTTGTTTGCCTTTAGGAATATGCATTCTAATACTCCACACCTATTTTATTAATTGGAAGCCACTATTTACAAAGGCAGCTTTAAAACAACAGATATCAACTTAATACATCACCAGTTAATGGTTTACAATATGCAAAAAGGCCCTAATTTGCAGACATGTCCTATAGACAGAGCATAGCAAAATCAGCTCCTTTAGGCTAAATGAAGGTGTGCTATGGAAGAAAATATCTCAAAATCTCAAAACTGACCAGTGCATTAAAGACCAATGTTTTCTCCTGTAGTGTTTTTAGCTGATTGTAGTTTCTATTGCACTGTTCATTTCTGTGTTTATTTCCACAAAGTCACACTGACATTGCAGCCTTGTGTCTGAATGTTTATGCAGAAAACGTTTCTATCTTCTACTGTCCTTTAACTGTAGCTGTCATTATGTATCCCTCTGTAAATCAGTGGTGGAAAACTACACCATAAAACACTGTGTTTTACATCTTCTTAGAGCAGGAAGAAGCTGGGTAACCCCTATCTGTTGGAGCAGCTTGCTGGCAGACGATGTGGGCTCAGGCCTCAAAGAAGACGACAACCCACAAGTACAGATAAGACGCAGTGTTTTCAGCTGATTCAATTATCCGTGGAAAAGAGTTGTAAGCAGAAAACAAATCAGCATTTTAGTGAAGGATCGAGAGCAGAAGAGGCTTCAGATGGCTGATGAATAAGTTAAGTTTGTTTATATCAATATCGCAAAAATATCAAAATGGGCTATTTGACTATCTGTGACTATAAAGACAGATTCACTGGCACATTGCTTTATTGGTATCTCTATAAACAGTGTGTTTACAAGCAAGTAATATGATGCTGCGGTTCAGAGAGCACTGAGAAGTTTATTTTGACCTTTGAAACCCAAGATGTTCTCAGATATTTTTCGCCCGTGGGCTCATTTGTCACTACAATGTAAAGTCCTGCTCCTCTACCACGGCTACAAGTAGCAGAAACTCAAAGATATCTTTAGTGCAGCATGACTCAGTTCCAATGTCATAAACCATAAAAAAAGAATAAACAAGAGTTGGATTTCTTTAATTATTTATATTACAAAAACATAAGAAATAAACTTGACATCAACATACAAGTGGCCACATGTGCTACCATCACTGGAAAAAATAGTGAATGTACATATTATAGATATTTTACTAGAAATGTAAAAAATTAGTTTCCATGCCTGCCTCCTGCCTGCTCTGTGTAAACACACACACCCTGCAGTTCAATCCAGTGCAGCTGAAAAGTCTTTTTTTCACATGACTGGTGGCCGTAGCTGAGTCATTAACAACGTAGTGGTTGCACTGAAGTGTGCAGAATTTTTTTTTATTTTTAAGAGAATCTGGTGTGTTTCATTTAAAAACAGTTTATTTTTCGAAAATATGTAAATGGGGCATCTAGAATGAAGTGATTTTGATTTTAGCCTTAACCAGAACCAGAGAGAATTGACACTACCCACTCCAAACTGCTGTGTCGACGGTCACGGCAGGGGACAAATTTATCGAAGTTATCGAGACAAATTTCAAAGACCTAACCCTGATTTTTTTTGTCATGAGACTCTAGTTGCAGCTAAATCACTATTGACTTCATGGTTGCACTGAAGATTGCTGAATTTTTTGGATTTAATAGAATTTTGTTGGGTCAAATGGTTAATTTTTAGCAATTTATTAAATGAGATGTGCAGGATGAAGTAAATTCTGATGAAAAAATAAGATTTTGAGCTTAGATTCAGTAAGTTTCTGACAGAACAGTATGTCCCAGACAGTGATTTCAAGGACCGCTGGAACGTTGGCTCTGATAAATAAACACGTTTCATTCCTCTTTGCTATTTGATCAGATCAAATAGCAAAGAGGAATAAAAATGCATATCAAACAAGAGCTCGGGTCTTAAGAGGTTAAAGGTTGCAGCTGTGTCACTGATGACATCCGTCTAGATCCTAGTTACATATTTGTTGTTCCATTGCCTCCCATCTGCTCTGTGTAAACACACACTGCCTGCAGCTCAACCCAGTTTAGCTGAAAAGTCTCTGAATTTTTGTCAAGAAGCTGTTGGCTGCAGCTGAACTATTAATGACTCCATGGTTATGGCAATAAGCGCATCATTTTTAAAGTTTTTTACAGTATTTTGTAGGTCAAATTGTTAATTTTTTCAAAATTTTTTAACAAGACATGTAGAATGAAGTTGTGTTTTAGTAAGAAATTACAATTTTAAGCTTAGATTCGGTTAAGTTTTGGACAGAGCAGCACATAACAGATAATTGGCTGGCTCCGATTTATGAGTATCAGCTTTTATATATGATTAATTAAGGCCAAACATGTCTCATATTGATGAGGCCATAGAGGTCAAACTGATCACATAAAGAGGCATTTAATAAAAACTGGGAATATTCATATTTTCAAAGGAAGGGTCACTTATAGCATCTGTTGCTACTCACCACAACAGAAAGGGTTGGTCGGGTTGAAGTTGATGGCGAATTCGTGCGACACCTGAGGAGACACCGACACGTATTAATGCTCATCCTTCACCACGCTGTAAACTATAGTTAAGACACGCCGTCCATTTCTCCCACACCGTCTCCCTCCCACCGTCTCTCCAGCTCTCCGTGCAGCTCGCTCTTCTTTGTCCTTTTCATCAGCTCAGTGCCATGGCAACACAGATGGGTTGACAGTTGCGTAATCATCTGAATATGCATGTATAATGCTTACAGTTTTTATCTGCGAGTGTTTTGTGCGTGCGTGTGCGATGCAAGTGGAACGCGGGCTCGCTTCGACTGCGAGTTTGCAGACGACAACCCGCCTTCTTCCCTCTGCCTTTGCCGCCACACGTGCACATGCATCGCACACGACTGCACGCACAAAAACAACAACAACAACAACAACAACACACATACCTTCCAGTCCGGTGGGAGTTGAGCTCCAAATCCCAGAGCAGGAAACATTTTGTCACTGAGGAGGAAACCATGACAACAGATTGGAACGTTAGTTAAACCTTCTTTTTCTTTTTTTTTTCATACAAATTCAACAAGCTGGATTTAGACAGCAGTGGAAATCCTGTTACCTTGTTCACATAGAAACACATTCACAGACCAGCAAGCAGAGAGCTTGTTGAAAAATGAAGCAACACTGTAAAATGGTTCCTCACTAAGAAAAGAAACTCTTTTTTATTTTGTCCAAGGATACACAGCAACTCAGATATACTGACATATTGGGATTTTTGTGACAGTTTGATTTTTTTTTTTTTGAAAGAACCAGCAGCATTCCTGGTGGTCTCAGTCTGCTCTGTGTGAAAAGCCTTATTTTTAGCGTGCAAGCTAAAACAGGAAAACTAGATGGTTTGTGAGTCTGTGTGTGCCGTGCGCCGCTGATGCCCATGCTAAAGCTCTGTACACTGGTGCTTGGGTAGATGATGGGATTAAGACGGGTATTAGGGAAGTGTTAAACCAGTTTAGTTCTTTCCGCAAAGCCCAAAGTGACTGTAACTCTGCAAAACTCCCCCCGCAGAAATATCCAAGATGCCACTTGGCTTTTTGTGGAGCCGCTTGTAAGGTCAATGGTCCATTTCAAGAGCAAATGTGATTTTAGCCTTTAGAAAAATATGCACTGCGTCAAGCAACCTCACTCATCTCTTTTTCAGTATCGTATTTGACTCCACCTCTGCTAAAAGATGCAGATCATTTAACAGTGAAGTCAACTATCTTCAGAGAGCTGTAGTAAAGAGAAAAGTGGAGAAAGAAAGGTTGCTGATATTTAGCGTTGCCCTCTAAAGGTTTGAAAGGCAAATTTTCTTTTTAAAAATAAATCCCCAAGAACCAGAGGCAGACACATCAGATGTTCAACTTTCCACTGGTCCTTGAATTAAGCATTTATGAAGCGTAAGCGATCGTTAGAATAAACCACATCTAATTGTTAAATAGTGATATTTCATCACTTTATTCTACGTGCTGCATTTAAAGTCATCAAAAACAAACCGCTTGTTTTGCCAGATCCTGTAAAGAAATTAAATCAAATCTGGCTCCGTTGCAACCACCAGTCCTGAGACTAAAATTCAGGAACTATTCGGCTGAAAAGCAGGCAGTGTTTACACAGAACACAGAGGTTTGGAGACAATTTAGGAAGACTGAGGTTAAAATAAAGCAAATCTAATCAATTAAAAGAAATGCAACATGGCTATGAAATACCATACAGTGGAGTAGGAGGCCAGCAGGTTGTTGGAAGATACAGTTAGCATTGCAGTAAATAGTAAAATATTTACAAAATGTGGAACCACCGTATTTTTTTTTGGTAGCAATTGGAAAAATGTTGTACATGTTGACGCCTGTCTTGTTTTTCTTTTTAATTTTTGTAAAATAAATAATCAAATCCAATCAAACATGTTCCTATTTTATGATTTACGACATCATAACTGTGTCATTATGCACAAATGACATTTTGAGTTCTCTGTATATGTATTCATGGAGGGCTTTTTCGGTTGAGGTGCAGTATTTTACATTGCAATTAAAAATGAGCCCACAGTGAATAAAACTGTGACAAATAAAGCCCAAAAACAGTGGGTCGAGAGGGTTAGTTATTGTATTTAGTGCCATATTTACTCTGTCCCTGTTGAGAATCGCATGTTTCTTCTCTAACTGACTACAAACAACACAACAACTAAGACATCTGCTTCGAATACTTACGTATCATAGTCCTGTATGATTTGTCCCACAGCTAAAATGGCAGCCAGGTACTCGTTGCTGCCCAGCGGGTTGATGTAATGGAGGGAGGACGGCTCTCTGGGGTTCCCATTAGACGCCGTGAAGTCTATGCCGACCTGTTGAAAACACAGAAAACTGATGTATCAGAGGGCATCTTAGCAGCCTGGAGCGTTGTTGAGGCGCCGTGATGCTGTAAGTGTTGTGTGGAAAGCCAGGTGCATGATGGGAAGCAAAACAGAATGAAACTGTGACAGGTTGAATCTCTATTAAAATAAACTGAAAATGACACAGGTGGAGCCACCGGAGGAGCTCGGATTTATTGTTTCTCATTTAAAGAGAGAAGAATTCATGTCGCAACCAAGCAAGCTGTGAGTTTTAATACGTTACCCAGTTCAGCCCTACTGTATATCACCTCAGTGTGGATTTCAATGTCATCTCCTAACGTGACACATGCTGCTCTCGTTAATGCCTGAGCTGAGTTTATTAAACGTCTGGATTCACAGACAGTGAGACGGATTCATTTCTAGTTCAGGAAAGTTAACTTCTGAAGGAGTGGAAAACTGCCTGTTGTGCAAAACTGCATCGACATGGGTGGTGCAGTGTGAGCAGAAACATTAGCAGAGCAGCAGAAGTCCGTCTGTTTCCAAACAGGAGCTTTTCAGACGCGGTGTTCAGTCGTAGCTAAACCTGCGTTTGGAAGAACGTAGAGCCAGTTACACAATCACAGCAGCTACATGTGCAAAATGCAGAAAAATAGAGCCCATGTGCTGATAACACAAGTAAAACACACACAAGGGAAAGCTCATATGTGCAGCACATTTTGAAAACATGCCAATTTAAAGTGAGAAATGAACATGAAGCAATATCAAAAGACATTCTAACACAATTAAGAGTTAAATAGACAATAAAAAATTAGATTAAACAGACAGTAAAATGTCGCAGTGCAGTTTAATATTCGCTTTTTAATGAAAGGCAGAAACAAACAGGTCTTCAGCCGTGGAGTTGCTGTTTGTTCCAGATATGTGGTGCATAAAAACTGAAAGCTGCCTCTCTGTGCTTCGTTTTGACTTTGGGGATATAGTTAACTAGATAGAGTCATTGCTGAAGATGTGATTTGAAAAAGGCACTTTAACAGCTGCAACTTGATTTCGCTGCTTGATACAAGAAGAAAATGTGCATAATAACCTACAAGAGGAGCCTGTCTGATAGAATTATTCTGATTAATTTATTTATATTTTTTAAGTTTACTTTAAAGACACAGAGTTGGTTGACATGGATCCTTCAGGTGTGCACAGAATGAGTGAGAAACAAGAAGAAAACACTGGAAAGGAAGATTTGATTTGGTTTGAACCAAAACAGGTACTGCAGTGTTTTGGAATTGTTGCCACTGCACCAGACAGTGCAACAAATGTGTTTACAATCTAAATCAGCAACATAAAGCTGGGTATGACGAGTCCAAGACATCCTGAATGGCTTCCAAAGATGTCTTTGTCAGCGTTTCTACCATATGAGGAAGGTTCCAAACAGCAGACAGAGATCACTACTAATAATCAATGACCACGTTACCAAAGATGGTTCTAAAAACACGATCTGGTCGCTTGGTAAGTGATATATAACAGCAGCTATTTTCTTAAGCTGCCATCGTAGAGCTGTATGAAGCCACAAGATGACTGTCACAAACTGAATATTATGCAGCTACCAGGAAGACTTGTGAAGTCAGTGAAGTCCGACGTAAGTCTGACAGCCCACTTAAATAATATCTGAAAAGTCGCCTGTTGCATTTTTCAGTGGTCTCAAATCATCAGCAGCCTTCTGCTTGATCAGCTAGTATTTGCTCAATATATTAGCTTATTTCTATGATAAAACATGGATACTAAACATGGTATCTGTGAAATTTTAGATTAATATATCAAATACTTTCTGAGATCTGTTTTATTTTTTTTTAAATCGCCCATCGTTTTTTTTCTTTTCTTTTTTGCGCACACTGAAATTTGAGGCTATTTGAATGACGATATCACAGGAACTAATAAAGATAACAGCCTGAAATTTTCACTGTTATTCCTCATCATGTCATTGATTCAGTTATATATTGAGAACCACATTGAAACTCCAGAACTCTATTATCACATAATATTGTTGTTTACATGGTAAAACTTGTCAAACCTGCTCAATCAGTTGTGAAAGTTCAACAAAAATAACATTTCCAGCCCCATTTTTATGACCAAGTTTTTCGTATTATAAAATATTCTATGTTCTGTTATTATATTATTGGGACATGCAGCTACATGTGGTTAAAAAAATAGCACTAGTTGAGTTCTGCATTGTTAATTTGTGCACAAAGATGGGATTTTTCACAGCAGCTTTAATCTTATTCACGTCTCAACTCACTAATAATCAGAGATTTTTTGATCCACTTGTTCAATTTTTTAAAAATGTTTTAAAACGTTTCCTTCCAGGTAATCTCATTGAGTCACAGGGTCTCATTCTTTATGTTGCAGATTCTGAATCAATTACATAATGAGAAATAACAGTGAAAGCTTTTATCTCTGATAGATGATTAGATCTTGTTGCCTCAAAATAGTATTTAATACATCAATCTAAAAACTTTATGCTACAGTATGAAACATTTTGGTTAATCAGAGACAAGTCATTTTTTTCCAGCGTTGTGCAGCCGTGGCTCAGCTTCTTCACACTGTTTGTTGTCACATTTTTTTAATCAGAACACCTTGAAAACACAGAAGTCACTGACAACACGAAATATCTGGGTGTAATGATGCCGTCGGCTCTTGGTTCAGCATGAAACTCACACATTTTTAACAAACCGAGTGAAAACAAACAGTGACAGTAGAGGATTAGCACTTCTGCCTTTCAGTGGCTTCATACAATGTGAGGTGAAGGTCTGAAGGAATGAAATAGAGAATCTGGACTTGCTGGAGCGGCCCATTGTCTTGCAGAAAGAGAACACTGACAGTCTGATTTTGAAACCACTTGCTGGACTCCCACTCTGCACCGCTCACACACCTCATTTAGGAGCCAACTGATGTGATTTAACAGATTTGTGATTCATTTTGCAGCTCTGCAACGCATGTGGCTGCTTTTATGTATCACTGAATACAGCCAGAGCCGTGATAAGTGGTTACAGCTTTCATACAACACTGTAGGGTTGAAACTTCTACAAAGAAAGGACAATGATCACATCTGTGAGTGCTGTGGTGAGTAATGCTGAATTAATAGATGAATTCTGTTCTTTAAAAAAAAAAAAATCCACTTTTTAATTCTTGGACATTTTAATAGGAAATAAAGCAGATAGTAGTGCAGCCGTGTCTACAAAGGAAACAATGACCCTGAACCCATGCAGAGGTGTATTTTTAACACAGCTGACCTCAGGGTGACACTGCGATGACATACAGTAAATATGAGAACAACACACACGTGGAGGCGTTCAACACATGTAACCGAAGCACAAACACACAGAGCAGGAAAACACACACGGCCCAACATAATATGAGATTAAGAGTGACAGGCTTTTCCTCCGGCGCTGAATAGCGGTTTGCATGCTGACAAGAACCCGACCCAGAATCCCCGCCTCCCTCCTATCAGCTTAAAGATAGTCTAAACCATCTTCTTCTTTCTTGCTTTGTTTGGAGCCACTGGGAGTGTTATAAAACAACAATGTTCTGGTTCAATAAGGGCAGCGACCGGGAAAAAAGAGGGAGAGAGCAAAGGTGGTAGATGTGTGAGTACAGGGGAGAAAATAGACGAAATGAGGGACCAAGAATCACAGCCTGAAGATTGTGTTCCTCCACCGATAGTCAAGTTCCATCCATGTCTGTCCAAACTCTTCATATGTGTAGTTAAAACTTTGGAGTTCAGAGAAAGAAACAAAAAATCCTTGTATGTGTTCACATTAATGAGTTAAGTTATTAGAAAACTCAGAGTTGGATCCATGACAGCTGAGGATGCTGCCAGTACGAATCAAAGAAGCTGCAAATTCTAAAACATGGATGCTTCACTCACATCTTCAAACCAGCAGCACAGAAGATTTCACCACAATTAAGAATACAAATAAATGTGCAATATGTTGACAGTCTGTCCGTCTGTTCCTGAGCCCTTAAATACCAGCCAAGAAAGAACCTAAGGGTGTAACTGTGAAGTTGACCTTTGGGAAAGTAAAATGCCGTCACTTTATAATTTTAATAATAAGTGACATTTGTGTGAAATTTTGTCGTAATTAGTGCAGAAAATCTTGAGTCCAAAAATGTGCTTTGTGAAAACAGAATGATCTTTGATCACTAAAATACAATCAGTTCATCCTTGAGTCCAAAATTTGTGCCAGATGTTAAGAAGTTCGCTCAAAGCTCTCCTGATATATATCGTTATATTGACATAATCTTTGCACACCGAAATCTAGTTAGTTTATTATTTAGTCCAAGTCAATATTTGTGCCAAATTTAGCGAAAATTCTCTCCAAGTGGTCCTAAGTTTTCTCGTTTACAAGAATGGAACAGACAACCTGAAAACACAATTCCTCCAGTAACAGCTGCTTCTGAAAAGCCACAAAAACACATTTTAAAGGAGAAAATTTGAGTGGTTTCACTCTTATATTTGCCTGTAAATCACTTGAAACAACCCCTGTGCACGACAAGGTGCCTTATAAATCCTTTTAAACTTTTAAAACACATTTTCACCGGGGGGCTGCAAGGTGGCGCAGCTGGCATCACTGTTGCCCCACAGCAAGAAGGACACCCAGGATCTTTCTGTGTGGGGTCTGCATGTTGCAGCGTGGGTTCTCTCCGGGTTCTCCGGCTTCCTCCCACAGTCCAAAAACATGTTGAGGTTAATTGGTGATTCTAAATTGTCTGTAGGTGTGAATGTGAGTGTGCTTGGTTGTCTGTCTCTAAGTGTAGCCCTGTGATAGACTGGTGACCTGTCCAGGGTGTCTCCTGCCTTCACCCTGAGTCAGCTGGGATAGACGCCAGCCCCCCATGACCCTAGTGAGGATTAAGCGGTGTATAGATAATGGATGGATGGATTTTTCGCCATTGTTCAATGTGTTACATGCAAGATTAGAGATTATTACAATATTTGTTTGCATGGGTGGCACCTGGGAACATTTCTGAACTTTTCTGCTCCTACTGTCCTTCCAAGCTTCTCAGATCTTCCGAGGTTTTTACTGTTGCACAATCAAAGCTGGTGAGTAAGAAGGGATCGTGTCGTCAAAGCTTTGGAACAGCCGTCCTTTCTCAGTTAACCCTTACATAATGTTTGGGTCAAATTTGACCCATTTTGACATTTGACAGCAGTAAAAGCATCCTAAAAGTCATGATTTTAGCCTGAAATTTGATGACTTTTCCTAAAGTGACCAAAAATACACAAAAATTTTACACTTTGGTACAAGTGCTACAAATTTTTGTACACTGAGGCTGTTTCCACTGAGAAAGATTTTAGCTCTACCAGTTTGGGTCAAATCAAGGAAAATGGTGGTTCAAGGATTCAAGGATTTAAGGCCTTTATTGGTCACAAACACAATTGTTCATAGTACAGTGTGCACTGAAATGTATTATGGCTATTTAGACATTCTAAATAGATCTGAAGTTTAAAATTTGGTATAGACACTTACTATGGGGGAACTACTGACAGAAATTCAAAATTGGCCCAAACCATGCTGTGAAGGCATAAAATATGAACAGTAGGGTTAAATGTTCCTCCGATATGACATTTTTTTAAAAGAAAAATATTAACACATATATGCTTTTAATGGCTTTTGGTTGATCTCGGTGGTTTATTCTAATTAGAAATTGATCTCACAAAATGTTATCCTGTTTTGCTTTTTTATGCTTTTTTTATTTAGTTTTAGAGTCTTCATCCTGTCTTGCTTTTCAAACACATTTTTGTTGCTGCCTGACGGACTGTGAATCATGCATCATGCAACTCTAGTAAACATGCCATATAAATTAACTTGATTTGAATTGAGCGATTATAAGCAATCTCACTCTTCCATTAAAAAAACTATAGTTGAAGTTTATGTGAGTGGGTAGATGGACAATCGGAAAACATGATGCCTTCCACCATGGATCGATAAAGAAATGTGAGGCGGGAGAAAGCGTTGACAGAGTGTAAAGAGCAGCAGCAGTGATGGACACAGATGCAGGGTGACAGAATCAGGGTGCTGTCATGTTTTCTGTATTCATGTGTTCAGACTCGGAACAACATACGGGACCGGGACAAGTTTTAGGCACGGATGTTTACATTCTTATCTAATAAAATAAAAGGAGATGTCTCATATTCATCCTGCAGTAAAGAGAAAAGGCCCAAACGTACAACCGGAGTTATAAACAACTGTCTTTAGTGACAAGAAGATCAAGGAATCCTACAACAGATGGAACGTGGCCCCAGAAGAGCCCAAACCTCAGTATCATGGCGTCAGTATGGGATTACAAAGAGCTGAGGTAAGCTCTCCAACATGCCGAATAAACTACCTGCCAAGTACCTTTAAAAACTGGTGCTGTTTTAACACTAGTTCATGTCAGAGTTTTTCTGTTTACTACTGTGCATGACGATAGCGACTAAATTGTTGACATTACTTCTGAACGCATCCTGACTTTCATTTTAGCAGCTACTTTTTTTCTTCACAGCACCGTATATGTGTGAAAAGAGACGTATACAACACAGCCATCTTGGTGTCGAGTAACAAACAACTCGATGGTAAAATGAAGCAGCAGGATGGATTCCAGGAACAACAGGAGACCGTCTGAGAGCTCTCGGAGGCAAAACTTTTGCAACAGCAGCATTTTAGTGTAAAACGTTGGCAGTAAATTAGTCCGCTGTGCGTTTGCGTTCAACTTTGGTGACCCTGGATACTGAATTTTCACGGTTGATTGAAGCCACGAAGAGATTTAAGTCTTGATTCAGCCCGATTTCCGCCTTGAACCGTCGCCCCCCGCGGCTAATTTTAGAACCAGGACAGATTTCTGCCAGATGACGTTCAAGTTTGAGTCACGGCGACTAATCAAACAGCTGAACAATCAACAATCTGCGTCTCCAAAGATCAGCTGGATTTCTGGCGGGTCAGAATTCTTTTTTTTTTCGCCACTGTCCTACTTCCTGCAGGGCTGTAGTCAGAAGTTATGCTATAAACTGCAGTGAGCCTCATTAAATATTATTGAAGTAGCATTTACATGTCGTGGCTCTGAGTGCACTACTGAGGATTAAGCGGTATTAAACTGAACATCACTTCAGGACAGATCTTTCTATCTTTCCGTCTTTTGTTAGAATGTGGTTGTCTTGCTGAAAACAAACTTAACTGGAACTATGAATGGGCCACAGCTGACTGGGATGAGGTGTAGGTTGCGTTTAAATTGCCATCACAGCCTAAGAGCCTCAGATGTTGCAGGAGCACTGTGAGCAGAGCATCGCTGCACAAGAAGACGACTTTAACTTACATCAGGTACAGTTTTTGCTTTTTCATAGGCACCAACTTTTTGTATTTAATAAAAAGTGTACAGATGACTTGTGTGCTAGTCTCTCAAGTCAACACCTTTAGTAGGACCCCTGAAGTGTTTCACAAGGACTACGAGGGGCAAAGTCTTCCCCGTCAGCCCACCAACCTTCTCCTGGAGCTCTCAAAACTGCCACAATAGGCCGTTCTTCACTAAAAGGAACACGTGGGTTGCTGAAGGGCGACTTGAACCTTTGTGTTTGTTCTGACCGCAAGAACCACTTGTGCCTCTTTCAGGGCCGTTAAAATCGTATCTACTCAAGAGTGAAAGACTACCGTGCCATATTCTGCATATTTTATCTGTCTAAAACCACTAAAATATGTTTATCCACACTGTGTTCCAGCTATATGGACTCAAATACTGCTTTAAATACCTTTGGTCTGGATCTGTTTTGAACATTTCTAAGCATCGATCGTGGCTCTGAACCGGGGACGGGAATCATCTGGTTGTGTGTCCAGGTCATCCTGACATTTTGCAAGAAGTTTAGAATATGAGCAAGACTGATGAGGAGTATCACCATGGAGACACTGAGTGTAATATGAATCCTGCTGTGAGCATTTTAAACGTGTTGTTAAAGTGTTAAAGAAGTCAAGAAACCTGGAGTTGCTCAGTTTCTCTGCAGATTAACTCAGCTTTTGTTTTATTTTAAATAAAAATGTAGTACACTAGGAAATCTCAACCTGCTGCTGCTGACTTCTATTGCGTAAAACCTGGCGTCAGAATTAGATTGAGCGAGCTATCGAATCTTTGCATAGAAACAAAGTGGCCACATAAAAAGTCAAGCAATTTATTTCCTCTTGCTCATAGAAATCTGAGGAAGAAAACTACTAAGTGAGGTTCAACCCTGATTGGATAAACAGCACCAGTTTTCGCCACCACTGTATAGACAAACATAACAAACCTTCCATTTTTCACTTCTTTCATGCTCTTAAAACTCTTATTTGTCACTGTTTTGGAGAAGTCTGGGTTCACATCACAGTCTACACACTGCAAAGGAAACAGAAACGCTGAAAGGGCCGATTACTGGGACATTCACGCAAACATGTGCACCACCTTTCCCAACTTCCTGCAAGTGGAGAACCCTTTTTACCACGATACTACAGCTCTGAACACGTTCCCTCTCAAGCTCTCGCACTCAACGTGGCTTCCTTTACCCAGAGACAGCTTATGTTGAATGTGTTACAGAGTTACTTTAATCAGCCTGCAGTCAACAGACTCTAATAGCACCACTGAGGGCCGTGTTCAGAGAGCAGGACCAGGAAAACCCTGCTCCAGGTCAGGTTTTTGGAAGTCTGTCTCTTATGTAAAGGGGTCATAGAGGTAACCTTATTACGGTAGCTGTTAAAATCTTTGCTGTTTGGTTTGCTAAAAAAGTTAGTTTTCATACAAACAAAAGGATTGTCGTTTTCACCTAAAAGTTAGTGATAAGTGAGTTGTTTAAAAGAACAGAAACGAGACAATCGTTCCTGTTTTTTCCTCTGTACTACACATAAGTGATGTTTGTTTTTCTCCCCTCTGGCGTTTATTAATTTTGTTGTACTACGACGCTGAAAAATATGCAACTGACATTTGATGGCACAAGATCTTCCCCAAACCATTAGAGCGCTCTTCCTCCGGTGCCCTCTTCGGTGGCAGACGTTATTAGTTTGATGGCTGTGAATTCGATGACAGTGGGAGATAACACCGCTCTGTTTCCAACTTATTCCTCGCCTCGAGCTATTAGTAATAGCGAGCGCACGAGCAGACAAAACACGACGTGGCAACACATACTTTCGGCGAGCGAAAGCTGAAATGAACGAAGGGCGACAGCGGCGTCTCGTTACTGTAGGTTTCCGTGGCAGGATTCGTCTGTAACCCGCATTAAATGGGAGGATTCCGCCGCTGACAAATTACTGTCAAATAAGTGACGTGCTTACATTTACGCTGGAGTTTTTGTCGTTGTTGAGTATTGATGAGCCAATTGTCATGCCAGGACCCCGGCCGACTCATTTGCAGTTAAAGAGCTAAAGAGAGATGGATGGAGGGATGAGGGTGTTGTGGTCACCGTCTGGAGTTATACTTGGAAGTGACACCAGAAGTCTCTTTTTGATTGACTTTCATTCTGTTGGTTGTATTTGAGTGTGTTTTTTTTCTCCATTTTTGCAACGCATAAGAGGAACTGTATGTCTGTTTTGACAGCAGTGAAGCGTGATGGATGACTCACGGTGGCTGTAGGGAAAAGTCGGATACGAATAAATGACTGTACGACAATGGTTATTCTTGTAAATGTGGTGGCTTTTCATACTGTCTTCATTAACGTATCACGCAGTTGCAACTGCAGAGGGATCAAGGAGTTTATTTGGAGTAAGCTTTTATTTTAAAGGGGCTTTGTTTTGCTACTGTTTCTTTTTTGCTATTTGTTGCTCACTGTTAGCTAATCTTTCATTGCATGTCCACATCTAGAAGTAAATTGGACTCAAAAATGTCTTTTGTGCAGTACGACAAAGCTAAAGGGTCAATAATATCAGAGAATAAATAAAAAACAAAGGTACATTTTTTTTCTTTAATCAAAATCGGGGAAAAAAACCAAACTGTAATCAACATGTGAACTGTCTCCTCGTGCCCTCAGGTGTTACCAGCACTGTAAAAAAAAAAAGGTAGTTCTACATAATATTACGGAGCCCGTCTGGTGACATCAATAAGAAATAAAAATATCTCGTTCCCACGCATTAGTAACTCATGGCCACGAGTTATTGATGCATAGGTACGACATAGTTAAATTGTGGCCTCACATTACAAAAATGAAGAAACAAGAGAAGTTGGGGAGCAAATTTCAGTGCGGTCATACCAGCTGTCGATTAAGGATAACGGGCGGACTTGCATGAAACATGGAGCATTTTGATTTGATTTGATTTGATTTGATTTGAACCTTGGAATGAACTACACCTGCGATCTCTTGCGATGAAACACTGTGTGATAATTATGTTGTTCCCACGCATTAATATCTTGTGGCCACGACTTAACTATATCGTTCCCACGCATTATTAACTCATGGCCACGATTTACTAATGCGTGGGAACGAAATATTTTTATTTCTTATCGATGCCACCAGACGGGCTCCGTATAATATAGATATTTCACTACTGACATTTTTAGATATCCCTACAAACTTGTTTTTTACACTACTATGCACACCAACTCTATAAAGATGTTTCACCGTGCTGAATGTATCTTCCAACAACTACCTGCAACGTGCTCTTCTGTTTACCATTTTTTAACCATGCATTGATTTTTATTGCACAAGTATGTAACATCTTCCTCTCAATCTCTGTAATTTGTTTCCAAACCTGTCTTCCATCTGCTTCGTGTATACACCTCCTGCAGTTCAGCCAAATAGTCATGGAACTTTTGGTCACAGCCTGAGTCAGTCACGGCTTCTCAAATATGTGGCTACCGCAAATGGTTTATTTTTGGATAAAGTTCACATAGAATCAAGTGATTTTTAAAAAAAATATATCATGATTTGGTTAATTTCCCCAAAGCAAGTGCATGTCACACATCACGAGTTCAAAGACAGAAAGTTGAAATTCTGATGTTTCTTTCTGTTTTTACAGTTTCGGGCTCTGATAAATGTAAAGGTAATTTGGTGATGACTTAGAGGAGACACAGCTTTGAAACCTGGAGTTTGGGATTAATAAATTTCCACATTAACAACATTGTCCTGGCATATCAGAAATAATCCTTCTCAAGCTCAAAATATATGCACTGCTGCTTCTGCAGTACGTTTAGAAAATTGGAAATCAAAATACAAAGCGTTGAACTGTGGATCCCATTAATTCATCAGTCAGGTGCCACTGGATGTAATGGATGGACCAATATTCCATCTCCATCCAACAATAACAACTCAATACATTCTTATATGTGTTGCTACTAAATGAGATTTTAATGCATCAACTGAAAATGTGCATGGAAACAGAAATATATTATAAAAAGCATAAAAGTAGCTGAAAAGGCAGAATATGTCCGTCATGTGTGAAATTTAACACATCTGCAGGAAAGCAGTGACAGTGGGCAAATCAAAAAAAAAAAAAGGCCAAAGTGGAATCGATTGCAATCAAAACCTCCAACTTTCTCTGTGATTTTCATCTTCTTGGCGTTTACCGTGTCAAACTAGCCAATTTCACAGTGCAGCCGCTGCAATTAACCTGATATTTTTTTGCTCTTTTTGTCCGCCAGTGACATTGTAGTCATGCTACATAATGATTTTATCTGTAGGTTGCTTGGTGAAGACTGGTGGTTAGATTAGTATTTACATTCAGTGTCTGACACCACAAACAGAAAAATGTGCCAGTGAGAATAAATATGCAGTTATTGTGAATTGCCACGCAGCATATGGTTTCAAACTGCTCCCAGAATCTGTTTCTTTTTTTTGCTCTCTCCAATTACAAACATGAAAAACAAGTTTTTCTGTGCATGTATTGAGTCAGTAACAAAATAATTGTAAGTCCTCTGTGAAATTACACAAGTTTATATACATTTATGAGGGAATGCAGACACGTGAAGCAGGTAAAATTAATCAGAATTAGATCAAAAACACAGCAGAGTGAGGACAGAGCTCATTTGCAAACAGGCTTTGAATTTAGGAGTCGAGTCACTTGTGTTGATTATTCATCATCATCATCAGCAGCAGCAGCAGCATTTTTTAATATCAGCAGGGAAAACAACAAAACAATAATCAATCATCTCTTCAGTCATCATAAGTAGATCTGATTGCCATGTGCCTGTTTTGTTTTTAGCAACACAGCGCAGATACAAACAGATAAAAACAGACGTAGCTGTTAACTGAACGACACCTTCGGCTGTGAAGATGCTGTTTTGTGAAACGTTTGTTTTCTCGCCGTGAATCCACAAGAAAACTGTTTGTGATCTTTAGCTATCACCTTAAAGGATAACTGATGAAATGAATCTTTGCTGTGAAACTACAAATGAACGTCTCCTTTTAATGAACATTTCCATGTTGGGGATGGTGTTTCACCTCCGCAACAACAACCAGAAGAAAAGACTCGCCGGACCAAACACTCCATACTGTAAGGAAAAGCAGTAGATGAAAAGTTCTCTACAACCTGTAAAACAAACTGGCGTGTGCTTCAAGAAGTTTGCAAAATGGCCGCTTTAAGGGGAAAATTTCTGTGTTCAGTTTCAGTCCTGTTAAAAAACAAATGTTTAAAATGACACAAAATGCTGCAGCCAGAGTTCTGACAAGTTCTGACAGACAGAGAAGCCATCTTTCTCCCATGCTTGTGTCCCTGTAAAATCCAGGCTAGAATTTAAAATCCTGCTTCTCACATACAAAAGTCTTAATGACCAGCTCCATCTTACCATAAAGACCTTGTTGTTTCTGGAAGTAGAATGGGTCAGTTATCAGCTTCTCTATTGTGGAAACAAAGTTTGGGTGAAGGATACAGACATCTTCTCTACTTTTAGGCTTAAACTTTTCCTTTAGAGTTTAGAGTTGGAGCTGCTCAGGTGACCCTGAACTGTCCCTTAGTTGTGTTGCTATAGATTTAGACTGCTTGAAACTTTCCCATGATGCACTGGGCTCCTCTCCTCTTTATCTTTTCTGTACATTTTTACACCACTACTGCATGTCACTAATTTACTCTTTTCTCTCCTCTTAGTTTTGTCCTCTCTGCAGGTATCTCATGATTTCTGATCTGCGGTTACTGACCTCACCGACCTCCAAAGTGTTCATTGTTCTCTTCATTGTTTGTCTGTTTTCTATCTGCTCTTCTCTTCCTTGTACCCCAACCAGTCGAGGCAGATGTCTGCCCTCCCTGAGCCTGGAGTTTTATAATATTGGTCTTCGTCTTACTATGTGAAGCACTATAGGATGACATATGTTTTAAAGTGGCACTATACAGATAAAACTAAACAAACTGAATTGAATTAATATAAAAAATAATTTCTTTTTTTTTGGTAAAGCTGCAGAGATGTTAGTCCCACTACTATGAGCTGTTTGTGTGCATTTTTGTGCGACTTCTCGTTTCTCTAAATCTCTGCAACGGAGGTGAACAATGGGATCACTAGGAACTGTGAACTAACATCCTGTTGTCTAACCTGGCACCAGAATTCTCAAATTATTTCATACGCATACTTTGAACTGGCCTCAAACAAAGATACAGAAGCACAGAGCAGGAAACTCAAAACTCCTGATTCACATAATCTTTTGTTTCTGACCACATGTGTGTTCATGACGTGGAGACACACACTGACTTCACTCACACTGACCACCAATACACACTCCTGAATTCTTTTTTAAAGTACAATTAAACTATATTGTGTATAATGGACGTTTTTCATTTACTACCTTGATTAAATTGCTTTTAAACATACATGCTGGTCTGTGTAATGTTGCATAAAAGTCAATGGTGCCAACCTCTACTACGCAGAACTCCAAAATCCTTCAGTCTAGCCATTGATATGGTAATTCTGGTGGTAGGTATTAATTTAATGATTAATCAGAGGTTCAGATTGATGGTTTAGTGTAGATGATTTGGTCTAGTTTCCTTCAGTTAAAGGCGGAGCCCAAATTTTCAATAAGACTGACTCATAGAGACTAATTTAATAACCCCTGTGGAGTTAGTTTGATCCATAGAGACACAAAAGCTCCAATAATAGAAATAAACCAGAATGTAATAAACTGGATTTCCATTTAAACTCTTTCTCGGGCATTATTAAACCTTAAAAACCCAACTCTTGCATATTAAGAAGTTTTTTCCCCCATGAAAACAATCCTTTCCAGTCTTAAAATGGTTTAGGTATAACTAGAACGTGGACTTTGCTGCAGCTAAAGCACACCAGCTCACCTTCGACTCTGCTCAAACACTGTAAAACTACTCTACAACACACAATGGCAGGTGATTTATTGATGCATGCTTAAATCTGAAACTTATTCTGAAGAAGAAAAGCAATCCAGAAAGCTCCTCCCTGCAGGTTCAGAATCAGTTGTATTGTAAAGGTTTTTTACAGAAGAGAAATTAGTGGTTGTTTTGGTGCATTACAGTAAACATTGACAGCTAGAGATGGTTTGAAGAAGGATTTAAAAAGAAACCAAGTCAATGCACATGAAGTGTTATAAGGCCAACAGGATGCAATGAGGAATTTAAAGTCATAAAAAAGTAAAATAAATATTTACAATGTGCAGAAATGTGCAAATTATTCACCAGAGAATGTGTAAATGTACATGATACAGAATGTAAGCAACTTGAGACGTGCAGAAGATAATAATCCTGTTTAAAACTCTGTAATGTAATGTAGGTTGACAGGATTGGTTCCTCAGGTTTGTGACATATGAAAACCCAGATGTCTGAATCTGTGCTTTTGTGACTGTCACCAGGACACTGCAGCTTTAAGGTGGAAATACTCAACCATGACTACATACCTATTAGTGTTATATTACTCATGATGTGTCTTCTAGCATATAAAAAAAACAACATGTGGACATGCTAACAAGGAAACAAACCTGCTTTTCTTTGAAGTGACTTTTAAGAACTGTTGAGTAAAAGCGCTGCAGCTCTATTATATTTCATGCTGGTCTTCTCTCCTCTCTGACAATGATGGATTTGACCGTTACGATGGAAACTACTACTCTTATGATGGGCTCATACCCAAGAAGCCACTCTCCCCTGTAAGCTTTACATTACAGCCAGTTGTGCCTCCACGCAGGCTCTGAATGATATCGAACCTAAGATACGAATACCAGTGAAATTCAGCCCGGAATGAGTCTCGCGCAAGCAGCCCATCAGCAGTCGCAGGCTGTCGCTTTGTGTTGGAGTGTGTAACAGAGAAATGTTGCTCTCTCTCCTCCAGCTCCTGCAGCCCCGAGGAGAGACTTTCCTCTTCCTGGAGATTAGGATTAGCGCCATGCTAAGTCTGATTGAACACCGCAGAACAGCTCTTTCTGCATGTGTGTGTGTGCGGCTGCTTTCTATCTGCGTGTGTGCACGTGAAATCTGAGCGTATAAGTGTCACGGGCGCGTACGTGAGAAGATGTCATCTGTGATTGAGATTATGCGTGCATAAATCAGTGGAGGTGTGTGAATCTACCTCCAGTAAAGGTCTTGTTCTGAGTGCACAAGTGTGTGTGATAAAAATGTCTGTCTGCCGAAGATACTGAGTTGGGATTTGTGTGTGTGTGTGTTTGTATGTGTGCTGCAAAGTCAGGGTTTGGGAGTTTGCATGTAAATCGATCGCGGCGTGTAAAGAGTGTGAGGAGGATATTGTATGTTTGTGCACACGCGTGTGTATGTAAATGAGCTTGTAAGCAGGAGAAAGGAAAGTATCTGTGTTAAGACAGTATTAGGTACGTGTGTGTGTGTGTGTGTGTGTGTGTGTGTGAAAACAGCTGCAGGTCTGTGACAAAAGGCAAAAGATTAGGAGGGAGCGGCGAGGATTTTAGAGTTACCATCCTGTCTTAAATGTGCTCATTTCATCAGCACTAGAACAGCCAAATGTTCCCATTGCAGAGAAATTCAACTCATTACAAACAGGCGAGTCTCTGAATGAGGAGATGATTAAAAACGTTTACTCGCGCCTGTCAGTCAGTGACAACAAGCAGCCATTTGCAAACTCTACTAACTGAGTGGTTTCTATTTTAACACATTGTGTAGGATGTTTGCATTTCGTTTTTTTTTTTTAGCCTCGTCCAGACCCAGCGGGGAAACGTTTCCACGGCTGAGAGCTGCCCAACCTTTTTGCCGAGGCACTCGACCGCCGGCTGATGACAGAGAGGAGAGTGTCTCTCGTTGACCTCAGTCATCCAGAGGAGAGCAGGCTGGACACAGAGTCCGAACAGCCTCGGAGCTCATCAGCGCTGGACATGTCAGAGCTCCCCATTCTGGTTTGAACGGGTCATCAAGAGCTGAGAGGAGAGGAATTACCTGCCACTGAAACGTTTTTTTCATGCAGCAAATGCTAGGATTATCATGCACTCAGCAGTGAAGTGGCACCTGCATTACAGCCTGTCAAGTGTTTCTGAGCCTGACGCATCTTTAGATGGAATTTAACCGATTGTTTGCCCCTTCAGTCTTTGCATTCTTGCACAGAATATAATACATCTTTCAGAAGCAGCAGCAGATTTTTTGCACACAAGTGTGAAACCTCTTTCAGACATGCACTCCGTTCTATTAACCTGAACATGTCGGCTTCATGTCTGAATGAGCAGACTGGCGACTTTTTCATTAAAGTCGTGACTGCAGTCTTACGGGGCGTCGGACCTCGTAACATTTCTGCATCTTTTCAACATGTCACACAAGTCTGAACTGCAGGAATAATAACAGACACACACACACAGGTGGCATACTTCTAGTTGTGTGAAACTATTTGGGGAAGACCTTTCCGGCATTGTCAAAAAACCTCTCAGAGAGCAAAAGACACAGTTTGTGGCTGTAGTCACCGAACATCTTTTACGTTCAGTTACATATATCCAAATAGGTATAGGGGGGAAACAAATGCTCCGGCTTCTTTCTGTTTCTTTAAACCAATTACAATCAACTTGGGTGGCGAGAAGCAAAAGATGCACCTTCGCGATTCAATCAAAATAGTGATGAGTGGCACTTTTTGGTGGAACATTTGCATGCGGGGAGACGAACACTGTCATTCAAATGGGTAACGGCCTCACTGCATGATCCACATGTTTTCAGTGTGGTAGGTTGTTGCTGCTGTTACCTGACACAAAGGGGATTTTGGAAACAGCAACATATAGATAGAAGAAGAAGAAGAGGAGAAAGGTAAACACAACCTTCTAGTTGTGTGAAGTGACTTTTTTCTACATTTCAGCACCAAAAACATCACAGAGAGCAAAAGGCGCAGTTTGTGGCAAAATGGCATAACATCATTTCACCTACACATATTTGTATTACTCTAGTGGGAAAACACTGTGCTTTGTTTTTATTTGTTTAAACCAATAACAGTCTTATAGGGCCAAGGATGCAGTGACAAGTTGAATTGTTTTGGTGGTCCATTCGCATGCAGGGAGACAAATGGATAATCTACAAGTAGCAGAGCTGCACGATCCAAATCCTCGGCAACAAAACCTTTTCAGTGTTTTCCTGACTGCTCCGAAACACTTAGCACAAAAAATGTTGTTGTTGTGAAAATGCTATCTGCAGATAGATAGGAAGTGGAGTCTGGTAACAGACTGTTGAATCCAGCAACGTCTGAAAAGTCATTTTTGAAACAACAGTCAGTGATCTCAGGTGACCTTAAACTTTGCTGGCAGATTTGATTTGCTTTAGCAGGCTAAATAAGCAATAGCAGCTTACCTGTGTTAGCTCATGTTCTTTAACATCCGTCTTTTGCAGGCGACTTTGAAGTGTTTAAACTTCTTACTTTAAAAAGCTGCACTTATAATGTTTGTTAGAAGACTGAAGCTGAAGTTAAAAAATAAAAAAAATCCTCCTTAATAACATTCTACTTTAATTCTCTTGTTCACTCTCGCACATATGTTTCACTCTCACTCGTACATCACACTGCAAATGTCATCAACAGCACAAAGCGTCACTATGGCAACAAATAGGGGCCGATCAATGGTTTTTTTGGATGATGCAGACTATTAGTAATCAAGGAATAAGTGATATTTGGAGCTGATGTGCATTAATGATACACATACCAACACCACACTTAATGGAAATGTCTTTGACTACACACAGAGAGGAATCAGAGCCAGAGTAGCACTTTCAGAAATCGTGGAACAAAATCAGGGACACTGATAATCAGAAAAATGCTGAATATCAGATCCGTTGATTGGCCGGGTCAGTAATCGCCCCTGGCAACAATAACTAACCTTTCTGCTTTAAAGTCTCGTTTCCAACAACAAGACGAGGTGAAAATAACAGGTCGGCAGCGGAGCTCGTCATCGACTGTGTTTGCTTCTAAACCACGTCCTGAATTCAACAGATGCTCCAGCAGCTCAGACAACAACATCTCTGCATGACAACAACTTCCTCCAACTTGACCGAGACCTTCAGTCAGAAATGTTCTCCACACAATCAGAGCTTTTCCCTCTATTAGAACGGCTAAAACGTATAAGATGCACAGTCAATGTTGGATCTCGGACAGGATGCTCCAGTATCACCATACCACATAGCCTGTCAGAAAAAGCTTCAGTATGTCCCAAAACATGCTATCAAATGTAGTATACAAAAAATACGAGTATGTCCTTGAACATCTGGTTTCATTGTGCAGTATGCAAGCCAGCATGCTTTTCTGATGGACTGTTCTGAGCAGAAGATAAGTCACATAAGTCACTAAATGAACAGGCTTGTAACACATGATTTGACGCTGCAGACTGTGACAAATATATGAGCAAGACGGTTGAAGCTAAAGGTGCAATATTGTGATGAAACAGTATGTTTTAATTGTGTGCATTCTGCATGAAACAGTGTGTATTTCTTAGGGGCAGCTGCAGTTCCTACTAAAAGTAAAAAGAAGTGGTTTGTGATTTGGAATGCAGGCAGCAGTGAAGTTAAAACAGCAGGCCGGCACTCCAAAAGGAAATTTCATTTTTCCAGTTGACAGTGTTTTGGTGTTTAGCTGTTTGACAATCCTAGCACTTGGACGGAATTAAAATCCCTCACAGTCGAACAGTCGGTACGAGAAATGTGCAACAGTTTTAGTGGAGCGTGATGAATAAATTGAGCAAGATTTGGAACCAGTTGTGGGTCTGTGTTTCTGGATCGCTGTGAGATTTCACTCTGATTTTATCCTCGAAATAGGACATTTACAGCAGGAATTACAATTTCTCATTATTCTTTTGGTTTTAGTGGCTCAACAGTCTGGATTCAGTGCTCAGTGCACGCAGTGTGTAAATCTCACATTATAATTGCGTGTGCATAGCTGTGTAGCTCCACACAGGCATACATTTCAAGGCCATTTGGAGTGCATGCGTGGACCCTTTGCACCGAACACACATGAATAAAAAACAGGAATAAAACTGTATGAATGTCCACTTCCTGTGTCCAGCATCAAGGCTGAGAGACAGATCTGCTTCTTATTCTCCCAAACACAGATTTATATATGTCAAAAAGGAATTAAATTAATAGGCTAAGACATGCAAAACAATGTAGATAATATATCTGCTATTAGTTAGAGACACCCCAGTTAGAGTCATCTCAGACTTCCTTCATGTTCACTTGCTATCTCAATAAATCCATTCACACAACACTAATTTCATCAGTACAGCAGCACACCAGGTATTCACTCTGACTGATGTCTTTACTTGAAGCCTTTGTCTTATAGGCAGGAAGAAATGTCAAACGTAACCGAGAAGGCAGTTTGGTTGCACAAGAGTGTGATATTTGATAAATGGTGCTGCTAGTCTCACACTACCCATTAGGAACAATTTGCCTTCTTCAAGTCAGTATT
>NW_007579171.1:97297-101036 GCF_000690725.1 Stegastes partitus
TAGAAACAAACAACTTCACCCTCATACATTTTTAGAGAGCAATGATTCCTGACAAACTCTACAACATGGTGCGCAGCTGAAAACACACACAACGGAAAACGCCACAAAATCAAGCATGTAGGGAGCAACATTATCTGTATGCTGCTGCATCTGGAGGCTGGTTCTAGCTCACAAAGCTGGGAAATTGTTGGTGAGATTAAGAAGAAGAGGAAGGAAAAAAAGAAAAAAAAAAGACGACACTGAACGTAAAGTTGGCTGAGAGTGTATTCGTGTTCTCTTGCTGCTTGTGTGCGACACCCGGGATAACAATACAACAGTGTGCGATTGTGGCTGGCTATTATAAAAGAGGACTCGCTCGCTGAGTTACACAAAAAGGTGTGACATCATCAGGGACACACAAGAGTTTCTCCTAACGAGAGACTAAAATAGGCGATGACGCTTCCTTCCCTCCCTCCCTCCGGTAAAACACCCATCTCCTTCTTGTTTACGTGGCTCTGTCCATACATGTTGTCTTCACATTCATTTCCACCATATGAAATGCCTCCTCCCCCCGCTCGTATTCACCTGTTTCCCCACATTGCAGCGTCTCACAATACACTCTCTCCGTCTCACTATCCCTCGCGCTTCTTCCTCTCTGTATGTAAATCACTGCGATCCAACTGTAACCCCGGGAGATGAAAATAGAAAATCTGAATCCTGGGAGCGAAAGCATGCAGAAACATGTATCTCATTATCACATCTTTGCAGAGGCAGGGGGGGAAAAAAATGAAATAACCAGGCATGCTAATATGATACTCACTGTAAACATGAGCTGGCATCCTCCCAGTATGTAATCCAGAAATGTGTAGTCTCTCGTAATCTAGAGACGCAAGAGGACAATGGAAGGAAACAAGAGAAAATAAATGGAGTCACAAGAGAGCAGAGAGAATTGCACCTTGCAAAAAATAAATGGTTCTCATAAGCAGAGGCCTTAAAATTTGTATTAAAATTTCCGATATAATGCGCCACCAATGGAGCACCACTTATTATCTTGTTTGAACACAATTTCCACTCCAATTACAATGAATATTTAGCATGGATTTTACTGTCATTAGTCTAATCCCTGCCGGCAGCCAACAAATATAATTACTATATTAGTAATTTTGTTCATTTGCTGTGCGTGTGCAAAGCTTGTTCGTGACAGTGTGTACGGCGAAAGAAAAAGAGAAAAAAAGGAAAAGGAAAAGAATCAATTATGAAAGCTTGTCATCATGCACACACAGCTTTAATGTCATTCCAATCGGCATCTAAAGACTCCGTGTTTCCGCTTAATGTGTCCTCCGTGGGGCTCCGAGCTGCCGCACTAATTAGTTATTCAGGAGGAGTTATGAGGCCCAGTTTGAAGCGTGTCAGCTGATCGGAGCCACAATTCAGTGAGTCGAGTGTCAAGACGGGTCATTAAGACGTGATGAGAAGCTGAATGATTCCTCTGAACTGGTAGGTGAGGTACTTTTGTTCATCCAGCTTAGAATTTCAATGGATATAACTGACTGTAGGGGTATTTTCAATAGAATAGTACTTAAGCAGCTTTAACCAGCTTTTACGTGACGCTTCTGATATTAATCTTGCACTAAATCAAAATGTCACTTGCAGTTCTAAAAGAATGCATGAAAAAATGTGCAGGTATTCGTCTTTTTTAGCTCATTGTTTTGAGTTAACAGCAGGAAAATTCTGCTTTCTGGCAGAATATAAATATAAAACCAAGAAGTCAAGCAGCCATGTCCATGGTGCAAAATGGCAGACAGTTGAAGTAACTCAATGATCTGGTAAAGAAGTTAGCAGATAAACATCTGGAGGATTTTTCTAATGAGTTTAAGAACCAGTCGAAACAAAGACTTGATGAAAACGTTGCCTTGTCATACAGATAATGCACAGGGTTCCTGCACCTTCAGCAAATTACATTTAATCCTCTTGAGACCTCTATAATAACAAATACAATTCAGTATAATAGCTTTTTTTTTTTACAGTCAAACTAGTTGGCAATGAATGGAAATCCATTACAAATAATGAGGTGCACAAATGTTTATCACGCACATACATTTGTCGCCCTATAGCTGCATACACACTGTAGAAATGTATGTTTTTTATCTCTAATTTTGTTTAAACAATGTCCAGTTTTTACAAAAAGTTCCTGTTTTGTTAAATTAAAGGAAACATCCAGTAAAATCCCCAAAAGAAAGTATTAATTTACATATTGACTGTCAAAAATTAGCATTTTTACAAACATTGATTTGGTTTTATATAACATTGGACTGCATAAATCACATGATTTGATGTAAATATGGTTATTTTAGAGATATTTGTCATCATTACCACTGTTTGTTTGGTTTTTGAACATTAGAGCGTTCTACCATTTTTTTTATTTTTTTGTTTTTACAGATTTTCTCTGGCGCTTTTTCTGCCAGATTTTCACAGTTTTTTTTTTATGGGATTTATTTTTAAAGTGTAAAAATTCCTCCTGATATATTTAACCTCATAAAATCCCCTGTCCTTCCCTTTTATTGGTAGCCTACGCACACTGTGTAAACAAATATGAACGTATTTGGTGTCGCAGATTTCAGGAAGACCTTCCCTGCAAGCAAAAGCACTGATTTGATTTTATTTTTCTTCTGTATTTTGAACACAGACTCTCCAGAGTTGTAGTGACTGCTGAAGTCAGGTTTCACGGCAGATTTAAATTCTATTGTCCTCAAAGGCCCACTGTTCTGTTTTTCGGTTCACCTCGTGGTTATCTGATATATTCACAAGGAGCTTCTTTTGGGGATTTTCTGTCTGATTCATGAATATAAGGACGGTTAATTTGGGTTTACTTTAATTTAGGTGTTTCTGTACTAAGATGGGTGACATAAGAGGTTAATCACATAAAATGACATAAACTGGACAGATAACCTGCAACCACGAACATAAAACGTTTACAACAGCTAATGTTACAGCAAGAATCATCATGTTATTTCAAATACTTTTTTTAACACCTTGATCTTTGTATAATTGATGCTTTCTAAGACTTTTTAAAACCTGCAGACTCTCTGTTAGCAGAACCAACTTACTCAGATAACACATCAAGGCAGTTCTCCTGTGAGTTTGTTTTGGAACCTTTCAGCTCTCTTGTGATCACAAAACACTTCCTGCAGCTTTAAGCTTGAGAGGTGAAGTTTTACAAATGACTGGCCAATGGAAAAGCATTCCTAGGTAATGTGTTTAATGTTGGAGCTGTAGGTTGTTGACCAATTTTGTTGTGTCTTCTCATTCGTCTTTGATTTATGCAGAAGCCAGCTGTTTATCTACTGAAAGTTTAAGAGATTTATAAAAATCTACTACAGCTTTAAGGTTTTTACTAATTTTTAATGGCCTCCACTCTTAAATATTTAACATATCAGTCACTTCTCTCGACTTATGCAAAATAAATTACGAATGAATTACTATCATACTTCAACAGTGGATTCTACAGCATCTACATACGGCATACAAAGCTGCAAGTATCTCATTATTTGCTACTGAGCTTATATTCCTAAGCTATTAAGGCAATACAAATGCTCCATGGGGAGATATGGAAGGGATATAAAACCCAGTTTAAAATGAGATTTGGAAAACAGGAGTCACAATGTCTGTCAAGAAGAGTTGAACTGGTGGTTGAAATATGGCTGCAGTTAAAGATTTAGACTGTAAAGCAACACAGATGATGCCAAAAATGACCAAAGAT
>NW_007579171.1:101380-107795 GCF_000690725.1 Stegastes partitus
AAAAAAAAGTTTAAAAGAAAAGAGTAAATGAGGGGGAACACAGAGGTGGCAGCACAGTCAGAAAGATGGAGAAAATGATTGGAGAAGGTGACGGCTGAAAGACTTTGATGGGTTTCCAAACTGTCAGACGTGGAGGTGCGTTATAAGCCAACTGTACTGTATAGTTAATATAGGTTCCTATATGTACACAGAGGAGGCAACAATGCTGTGCTAAAAAAAAACCTATACTTTCATTTTATGTGATTAAGATGAAAGAAAAAACAAGAGTCGGACTGTGTTTAATGCCTCCAGTCACACACTTTAGAAAGCAGCGAGTTTGATCAAAACAGACTGTGCACAGACTCATGCTTTAAGTCAGCTGGTGATTCATGTGACAGGTAGCTCTAAACGCCTTGTCGTGTTACTGGGGCTCAGCTAAAGGCTGTTTTACATCTCAAAAGCACCTCACATTTTCCCATCCTTCTTTTTCGCATACTCTGTCTATCTCTTCGGGCTTCCATCCCCCATCTCTCCATCCTGCCTCCGTCTTTATTTGCTTGTTATTTCGCCCCCCCCAACATCATTACCACACATGAAGAGACCCAGTGGGAGAACGAGTCATGAGGCGGCTTTGGCACACTGTTACACAAAAAAAAACGCAAAAAAAAGAAACACCCCACCACACACATACACTGAGCTGCTAATGAATGAACTGTTTTCTGGTCCCTGTATCTTTACATCTTTTGCAGACCATAAAATTCAAAAAGAGAAAAGAATGAATCTCAATAGGATTGCAGAAAATGCTAATGCGAGCAGGATTTATTCCGGCTTCATTGTTGACGAAGCGACTAAACGCATTTAAAGTCCAAATTAGGCAGCGCCGGGCAGAGCTGGGGTCACTGCACTGAAGCTACGAGATGAAACGAAACCGGCCGACGATAGAGCACGGCTCAGACACTCGCTGTCTAGTTGCTTTAAGTTTCCAAATCAAAACATTAACTTTCTCTTCTAGGAGAATTCAATGACTTATATTCATGTGTATATAAAAATAAAATGAATAGAAATGAAGGTGCATACGAAACGAGGTGTGTCAGAAAAGTTCCAGGACTGGTGTCACAAAAGATATATTTCAACTACAAACTACCAGTTTTCCCCTTCAGACGATCAACCAGCACGTCTACAAAGAGATCCTGCAGCGTTTGCTTTGTTCAGTGCGCCAGAAGAGGCAAGAGTTGTGGCAGGACAAGTCGTGGCTGCTTCACCATGACAACGTGCCTGCTCACAATGCCCTGAGCATCCCACAGTTCCTGGCTGAGAAGAACGTCGCCGTGCTGGAGCAACCTCCCTACTTACCCCACCTGGCTCCGTGGGGTTTTTCTTCCAGGAGTGCATGGTGGTGTGGCAGAGGAGGCTGGGAAGTGTGTCAGACTCCAGGGGGATGACTTTGAAGGGGAAAACTTGTAGTTTAGATCTGAAATATATCTTTTGTGACTCCAATCCTGAAACTTTTCTGACACACCTCGTATATGTTGCACATTAACACAAATAACATACATATTAATGAAACTGTATAGAGTTTCAGCTAAAATTAAAAAATCCAGGCTCTGCTGCAGTCGAAGGAACTTTAAGTTTAACTTTAACAGACACTGAGAAAAAGTGCTTTCCAGTTGGGATATAAGACCGACGCAAGATATGAGTTATGGACCCCTATAAATGAATATACAATCAAAATGTCCTGGACTACATTAAATAACAACCTGTGGAACCTTGTGCAGTTCGTAGAAGTCTTTGCTCCTCTAGTTTTATGGAAATGGCACAACAAACCCCCCCCTGCCTAATGTAGTGTATATGATATAAAACAGCTCTGACATATTGAGGTCTGGACTCCACAGACCTCTGAAGGTGTTCTGTGGTATCAGACACAGCTGCAGATCCTTTAAGCCTTGGAAGTTATGAAGTAGAAACTTGTTTTTCCAACAGATGTTTGATTGGATTGAAATCTAGCGAATTTGGAGGCCGAGGTCACGCCTTGAACTCTTGGTCATGTTCCTCAAACCCTTCCTGAACAATGTTGCAGGCAGCTGAAAGAGGAGATCAGGGAATAGCACTGCCATTAAGGGGTTTATATGATTTGCAGCAGTGGTTAGGTAGGTGTCAAAGTAACATCCACATAAATAAAGGAACCAGGGTTTCCCCAAAATCTGCTTTTTTGGAGATATTCTGACCCACTGGTCTTTGTCAAAGTCTCTCAGATCTTCACATCGCCCAGTTTTCCTCCTTCAAACACATCAACGTCAACAACTGACTGTCCACCTGCTCCTTATTATATCTATCTAATACATATAAGCAATGTTCTCCATTTCACCTGTCGCCTGGTTTTAATGTTGTGGCTCATTAGTGAACATAAAACCAGACAAATACACACTAACCTACAATAAAGTCAGTGTTTTACCTCCACAGAGTTCTGGGCTTCGCTCATCTTGGTAACTGTGGTTTGAAACTCTCCGATGAAGTCGTGGCCGCCGTCGTTGTCGTAGTCGTAGCACAGGACCTGATGTTGTGCAGAAAACATCACATCAGAAATCGTCTTTAACCTTCTGAAACGGGTTCATTCTTTAGTATCTTTGGTTTCACTTCACCACACAAGCACTTTTCATTTGTGTTTTTCAAGGACAATGAGTCTTTCTTCTCTGACGACCAACCTTGATGTTTCTGTCCACGTCTCCGTTGCACAGCGAAATGAGAGGCACCGTAAAAGATTTCCACGCCGGATCTAGAGTGTTTTTTATCACCTGAAGCCACAGACACACACACAAACAGACAAATCATCATACATGACAGCAGAATTACCTGAACTCGCATCTTGTAAACAAACCGGCAGCGCGTCACCTCCTCTGAGACCTGGTTTAGCCGACAATGACGGGTGATTCAGATCCCCTCCAGTGACTCACCTCTGTCCTGTGCACCAGCATCCATTTGCCATCTTCTCCCTGTTTGTGGAACTCCAGGTAGGGGTCTGACTTCCCAAAAAAGTCCTGCACAGAACACAGATCATTGGTTGGAACGTCTTTGTGGAGACAATTCCTGTTTGATCTTCATTCTTCCTCCCTTTAGCAACACTGCAACGTGTGTGCCACCACTTGATCACAGCAAAGTTGACAGAAATGTAACCTCATTCTTCTGCTGCTTCTCCACTCACTTCAAGTTCAGCTCAACTCATTTTTGTTTTTCTCAGTCGTTGCAAAGAGAGCAGCAGTGCACAATGAAATCAATAAAAAGCAGCTTGAACAAGACAGGTTTACCAACAGTATTTAAACTGCTCTTAAAATTAAAAACGCTGTTAAAGTCAAGGTCATGAATCTCATTTATTTAAAAGTGCTTCTCATTTAAAGAACAATTTTCTTTGTTGATTAACCATCAGACCTCTGTTTTTTTGTGTGTTTTTTTTGTCCCTGTCATATTTTACTCTTTTACTTTAAACCTGCACCTCTATGAAATCAGCACAACAAAGTGTAGAAATAAAGAGAATATCTTTTGTGCAGTTTAACAACGCTATTACGCAATAAGTCATGACATTAGAAAAGCAAAAGTTGAATTCCTTTGAGGATTTATTTCCCCAAAAAATGGGGGGAAACCGGGAATCAACATGTACAACATTTTTCCGAGTGCCCACAGGATTTAGCAATATTTTTTAAAAAATTTAAGAATGAAATTTTAACATGTAATTGCTGGTTGCAGGTGAGTCACTAATATCTTCATTTATGTATTTATATTTACAGTATCTAGTTACTACACATGGTATATTTTCTGTAATTTTCAAATGAGATATGCAGGAAGTGATCTTGATGAAATATCACGATTGAAAGTTTAAAGTTGGTTAAATAATTCCAGCTGTGCAGGATAAGTTAAAAGAGTTGTAGAGTTACGAAATCCAACAATTCTTTATGTTTTTAACCTTTTTGGCGCTGATAAATGTTTAATTTCTGGTGATTTTTATGCCTTTTAAACCTGGTGGATGGTTTTGGGGGTTCAGAGGGTTAATCGGCTGATTATTTTCTGGATTAATCAAGCAGCTCTTTAGTTTATAAAATATCAGAAAATGGTGAAAAATGTCTCAAAGCCCAAGATGACACCCTGAAATGTCCTGTTTTGTTCACAACCCAAAAATATTTAGTTTACTGCCATAGAGAAGGAGAGAAACCAGAAAATATTCACATTTAAGGAGTTGGAGTTTTAAATTTTGATCATTTCTACTTTAGAAAACTTTAAAAACAGTTGGCCATCAATTTAAAAGCTGACAACTAATCGATTTTGTTGCAGCTCTGATTTAAGATATCAGTGTGTAAATGTTTTTTAGCGGCTTGTAATTCATTCATTCATGTGCTCATCGCTCCAAACTGAGCTGGATGCATTAAATGAAACACCGATAAAGAGGCTTGAAGAACTGCCTGCAGAGTGTTTTCAGTAAATATCAAAGACTGAAAATAAACTGTTATAAAAATAAAGAGTTTGCGTTTCCAGCCACCGGTGCACCTGACAGCCCATTGGTTGGCAGAACGAGGTGACGAGTGTGAGAACATTTTCTGTAAATGTGTGGGCTTTGTTTGCACGTCCTAAAGTAGTATATGTTGCTCGAACGCACTCTGAGCATGTGTTTGTATTTGCATCCTGAGTGTGTGTGTGTGTGTGTGTGTGTGTGTGTGTGTGTGGGTCTAACTGCCTACCTTCTTATCCAGTTTACGCCCACTCAGGGTCAAAGTGATGATTCTGTTGTCAGACAGCTCCTGTGCTGTTATCTAAAAAAGCATTACAACATTAGCTGCAGCAGAAACACTGACAGCTACAAACATTTACATCAGCAACAAGAACCAGGAACAGAAACAGCAGCAGCCTCAGTTACGTCTTCGCTGCTGTTATGATCCGCAAATACAACCATTTTATAGAACAACACCACCAGCTGCTTTTGATCATATGTGTGCATTTGTTGTGTAAACAGGACAGACAGAAAGTTCAAAATATACAAAAAGTTCCTTTAAAGGACTGATTCTTACCATAATGGATCCTTTGCCAGCTGGCTTCCCATTGGCTAAAATCAACGGTCTGTGAAGCTTCTTATTGGACACAATCTAGTAAAGAGAGACAGACAAGACAGGAATCATTAGGAATGTGACAAAACACAGAAATATAAAGTATGTATTTAAACTTTATAGTGTGGTAACCTGATTTCCTCCAGAATACAGTCAGAATCTATTTACTTCAATCATGTCAAGTCTAGTTTGGTTTCGTTTTATTTGCCAGTTTCTCTTGCTAGCTCCTTCCTTTGACCCTCTGAGCCCCAAAAGTAAGTTATCTTTAAAAAAAAAAAAACACCAACATTAAACCATTTTAGAGGTAGAAACTGTAGAAAACTGAAATACGATCCCAAATTACTTATTTGTCATACATTTGTCCATTGAGAAACTTAGCCAAATCTGAATTGTTTTATTATTTTAAAATTTTGCCCAAAATAAATACTTTGTATTACCCATATGCTGTAAAAAACAAAAAATTCTGCGCTTCTTGGAGCAACTGTGAAGACATTAATGATTCAGCTGCAACCAACAATCACATGGAAAAAATTCAGGGACTTTTTTGCTGATTTGCAGGCAGTGTAAAGCAGAGCAGGTGGGAGACAAGTATCTATAGTTTGTAGCGCAACCCCTCCTTTCCCCCAGTATTGCTAGCAGCTGTGGGCACTTGGAAGAGCACTGTACATGTTGATTCCAGGTTTTGTCTTTTTTTGTAAAATAAATAAATAAATTCAAATTAGTTTTTTATTTCTTTATGATTTATGGCATCATAACTGTGTTATACTGCACAAAAACAATTGTTGATATCTTGTTTCTTCTAGTTATGGTTGTGCTGATTCTATAAAGGTGCACAACTTTATTACGCACTGAAAAATTTGTCAAGAAAAAGCCCCCAGAAATGCTTGTGGTTCAGAGGGTTAAAAGACACCCGTCAACCTATTTAATAACTACCGCACTTTAACCTGATAGAAATAAATCCTCTCATACCACTCCCAGCGTGCAGATGAACTCTCCCAGGAAGTCGTGTTCGTAGAGCTGCGTGGCACATTTGTCCTCATCGAACATGGCGAAGCGAAGTTTCTGGATTTCTTCAAAGTGGTAGTCCACCTGAAACTTCACCCCGAACACCGGGTTCAGGTTGTTCACAGCTGTTTCAGTGCGCCCGAGCTAAAGGACGAGAAACACAGAGAAACAAACACTGTAAAAACTAAATTCAGTTTAAGCACATGAACACGTCCTCAACATGTCAGGGAACTGATGATTAAAAATTAGCTGTACAACTAAATCTGACAGGTTTCTATCAAGTTGGTTATGTCTCCATATCATGTTTAGAAGAAAATAGCTTCATCATGTCAGTATTTAAAGCA
>NW_007579171.1:108460-112976 GCF_000690725.1 Stegastes partitus
GGGTTATCCAGGATGGACAACAGCTTATAGTCCTACTTTCCACCACAGCTTCAAGACAGTCTGGTTTGCAGCCAATCACAGAGCCGGCTTTCCTGATCAGTTTGTCCAGTCTGGTCTTATAACCGGCTCTGATGCTGCTCCCCCAGCAGACAACTGCAAAGTGTGCAAGGCGCTGGCCACAGCAGACTGGTAGAAGACCTCCAACATCATGCTGCATATGTTGAAGGATCTCAGCTTCCTCAGAAAATAGAGTCTGCTCATCCCCTTCTTGTACACAAAGTCGATGTTGGTCCTCCAGCTCAGTCTGCTGTCGAGGTAGACACCCAGGTACTCCTCCACCATGGCGATGTCCTCACCCAGGATGTTTAGGTATATTTGTTTAGGTCTAAGAGTATTTTCTGCCTGGACACCTTCTGCTGGATCGGACTTCTCCATCTCATCACCATTAATAAAAGACAAGACCAACGAACCACAAAAAATTTAATTAATCTGTTCACTACGCAGCAGTTTATGTGCAAATGACATCATTGCCAAAGGTGAAAAATGGTAATCAGCTAATAATGAATGGTATTTCTAAGCCCCACATCACCAGAACGTAGCTGCTCACCTGCGTCTAACACTTTCAAAGTCACCACGGTTGCGTTACCAGTTGGCAAGCAGCTATGTTTTTACTCATTTGTACACAAATTAATTTTCTTTTCCACCTCGGCTGAGGAGAAACTACAGCTGGGAGGTTCTGCTTTGGTGATTTGGGCGAAATCCAGCGTTGACATGCTCACACAGTCCCAATGAGGAAGCTAACATACAGTCACGTGCTCACAGATGAAGGTCAAACAAAAGGCACGTTAAGCTGGCATTTTGTTGTCTTTTACATATTTTAGATAAATAAAAAAGCAGCTGAGTCACATTCCAACATTGATCACACCTTCACATCCATGAGTGCCAGTGATTCTAACCTCCTTACAGTGTGAAAGGTGGAACTCGTCGTATTTGTTCTCTTTGCTGCTGAAGTGTTTTACTGTCATCGTTCCAACATCTAAAGAGCGCCGAAGCCTCTAAAATAAAGGCGTTGGATGCCTGAGAGTTTGGCAAAAGAACACAGTGAGTAATTTCTCTGTTAAGCTGAACCGAGTGAATTAAAGTGACCATCGACTCTGTGCAAAGGTAAGCTGAGTGATATAAAAACACAGCATTTAGATTCAGAAAATCCGTCATTAACCTGCTGTTCTTAGTTTAGCTTGAAAAATTGTAAGACTGGATCAATAGGATTTATAGTAACTATGTAGATGTAAGTTTTCTAAATAAATTGAAGGTGTCCCTTTAATTTTTATTCAAATAGCACTAATTCACAACTTAAGTCATCTGGGAACTTCACATATTAAGAAGAAGAAGAAGAAACTTTATTGTCCTTGTACAAAAAATACAACAAAATTTCGTTGGGCATCATCTTTGTAGCAGCTGATATGGTCACAGTCTAAGAAAAAAGAAGTTAAAAGGTGATATAAATAATAAAATAGCGGTGCAAAAGAGCTTATTAAGGCTGAGATCTTACAATATTATATTACAGAGAGAAACCCAACAAATCAAAAGATTGAAAAAAATCAAACAAAACACTGGAAATGTAATTAAAACATACATGGGAAGCCTACTGAACATTGATGTCATCTTGGAATATTACTGTTTATTTTAAGTGTCTTTTTAAATAATATTCATTCGGTTTTAGGAAAAAAAGACAATAAATTGAAGCCTTTATTTACTTCAGAATTTGTAAATAGTGCTGTATATTAAGAGCCATGTTACAATCTTGTAAAGAAAAAGAATATATTATATTATATTATATTATGTTATATTATATTATATTATATTATATTATATGAACATTACTGTTACTGTCTACGAAAGATGCAGAACTGTGGTGTGAAAACCCATATCTTTACTTTAAATAATCATGCCGTGTATCTGGCATTTAAAACAAACTAAAAAACACCATCAACTCTTCTGGTCGGTGCCGAGCTGGTAAAGTACAGCAGCTCTTTTTCAGCTGAAAACAGTGACGTCCTGCAGCCTTCCAAAGGTTAAACGTGGCCTAAACCCAAAACACAGAGCTGCCAAAAGGCCAAAAGGCCCAATAAAGTTGCAGAGATGCCTGAAAGTTCTTCACCCACTGCAAGCGTCCCTTCACATCTCAGTCATTTGTGTTCTCCAGTCGTGTTCTCATGGCCCTAGAAAATAGCCCAGACGGACCTGAATGTGTGGGCGTCTTTAAAATCACCACGAGAGTCGAGTTTGTTGCTGTGACTCCTGTGATCCAGGAGGCTGGATGACTAACGCTCGGTGCTACTCTGCAGCCTGACTCAGGACACGTTAATACGCCGTTACACGAGGTCAGCGCACGTTTAGCCCGTCGTTGCTCCTCAGCCGCGCCGGATATAAAAAGGCACTTTGGATGCCCGTTGCAATGACAGTAATGGAGACGGCAGCCGTGAAATGTGAACACTCCGGTACTGAATCACATCTGCTGATTCACAAGCACCCAACACGACATTTTACACTTTAGGTTGTCGTCCTTTAGATCGACCGAACGTGGCCTCTCTTGCTGTGGCGAATCTGTTTTTGATTCTTCTATCCGGAGCACATTTATCCAAAAAGACCTGACCTTCGGCTGTATGTCAGAGTGCAGCTTTGCTTTTACTGCGACCATTTTTCGAGATGCAGCACTTTAACTGCTGCAAGAGTTTCCTGCAGGTGACGGCTGAAGTGCACATCTCGTATTTGTGTCACTGCGGATTTGAACCTGCCTCAGTGGGCTGCGGATAGAAATCAGACACTTGCAGCTCTCTTTTCTTTGAATCAGTCCGTGTTTGTGATCAGCTAACAAACAAAAGCGGCTGCTGAAAGAGTTTCAGACAGAAAAATATGTGCTTTGTGCTACAAATGAAGCTGTATGAGCTGGATGCAACAATACAATTAGTCTGTGATGTTATGTAAGGCTCGAGTAGCGTCCTGTATTGTGCCACATCCGTTCTGAGCACAATAGTTTAAACTTTTTTTCTGTTCTGGCAGTTATTTAAGGTTCTTTTGGGCCTGTACTATGAAGCTAGTCCAACATAAAGGGGGTTTCTTTTTGTTATTTGACTTTACATTGTCAATTCGATAAGACAACCCAGGGTTTGTGAATCCAGCTTCGCCCAAAATGCAAAAGCAGACCGGCCTAGAGGTGCACATTTCTCATAAACAGAATTAGTTACAATCCTGAAGCAGTGCGAGGAGTTAAAATTTAAAAGTGGCTAAAAGTATCGAGGTAACTTCACGTTTAACGATAATGCTTCACTTCTTACTGCGTCTATTACATGTATTTTAGAAACCAAGGGAAAATAATTTAACCTAATGTAAAGAAAAAAAAAAACAATATTGGTCAACTATTAGTTTTAAGAATTATCGAGGATTGCCTGAAAAGTTGTTCATCATCTCCTGAAACTGATAAAAACTGGTTAAAGAGGGCAGGAATAAGAAAGTATGGATGTGATTTTTATAATCCTGCAGCTTAAATTATACCGATAAAAGGATTTCTGTGACTATCTATGGTGGACGTGTGTGTGTGTAAGAGCTGAGCGGGCGCTTGGGATTTTACAAAAAAAAAACTGCTAATGAGCAGCATGAATAAAACGAGTTCCTGTGTTCTTTGTGGTGTTCAGGAAAAAACACAGAGAGAGACTCCAGAGCTCGGCGCTACGAGGCTGAATCAATGGGACGAACACGAGCGCTTTCAAAGACTCAAACATCAGAGGATTGTTTAAAACAGAAAAAAAGCAATCAGCCGGACAAACCTGCAGCACGAAAACAAGCGAAACGCCGTCGGTCTGCAGGTGCTTCTGTGTTTTACGCACAAATTATATGAATTATCAGCCACGAACATTTCACGACAGCTGCTTATTTACACGTTTAATAGATTCAGAGCGACACTTCAGAGTCCGGTCCGTGCGCACCTGATGGCTCAATTCCATCAGTTTGTTTACCACCGAACACCTGAGGGAAATATCTGCCTCTTTCACCGTGTTGTGTTCACCGTCTGGTTGCTCACTTTGCCGTTTGGAGCCGAGCAGGTAGGCTGGAGTGGGTTGGTGTTTGGGCTTTTTGTACTGGAAACAGCTGCTTGTACAAATGGGTCTAATGAGAGTACTGTCATGTGAAAAAGTGGAAATAGTTGGTGTTTTGTTTAACATATTTGGGGAAAAAACAACCAATTACATGAATTCCTTCGTGATGAATTTGGATAATAAAGGACTTTTGCATGTTAAAACACCTACAAGAAGTTATTTCTGCTCAACAGGGCAAAACTAGCTTCTGCGGCCAAAGTGGAGTTACTTCTGTCACAGTTGAATAATCTGTTAATATTGTGATTTTTGACATATTTGAAAAAGCAAACATTGATCCTCTTCCAATTAGCGACTACAGATAGAAGGGTAACTACTTGATTGATGCCACAAGGAAAATCAGCTTTTTAAAAAATCATTTA